>NC_138778.1:226287660-226531682 GCF_965119305.1 Pelophylax lessonae | reverse complement strand
CCCCTCTCCACTCAAACATCAACTGGCTCCAGTGTCAAGGACAGGAAACATTAGTAATAAGTTCATGGATGTACATTTTCCCCTGGGAAACGCAGGGAGACGACACATCAATAGTCAGAACGGTGGATTTTTTTTTCCTTTTCGGCCTGTTTTTGTCTGGTACTTCCAATGTGGGAGGAAGTTTTAGCATTGCTGTTTTATGTGTTTTGCAGCCACCGTATATTCAATCATAGTTCTCCAACGTAAGGCTGCACCGCTAGCCGCTAAGGCTGGTTTCATACTGCTGCAACCAGTGCTGTATTTTGGCCTAGGCAAACAAGGCCCAGGCCTAGGGCGGCACTTTGCAGGGGGGGCAGCAAAAAAGCCGCCCCCCGCCCACCTTAGACTTTATTGGCCTCTCTCATCCCCCTCTCTCTCACCCACCCTCTCTCTCTCACCCCGAATCTCAACCCTCCCTCTCTCTCTCTCTCATCCCCCTCTCGCATCCCCCTCTCTCTCTCATTCCCCTCTCTTATCCCCCTCTCTCTCAACTCTCTCATCCCCCCTTTCTCTCGTCTCCCCTCTGTCTCTCTCATCCCCCTCTTTCTCACCCCCCTCTCTCACTCATCCCCCTCTCTCACTCATCCCCCCTCTCTCTTTCTCATCCCCCCTCTCTCTCTCACCCCCCCTCTCTCTCTCTCATCCCCCTCTCTCTCTAATCCCCCCCATCTCTCTCTCCCACACCCACCCCACCTCTCGTGAAATCTCAGGGGTTCATGCTCATGCCCTCTCTCTCTCTCATCCCCCTCTCTCTCTCACCCCCCTCTCTCTCATCTCTCTCATCCCCCCTCTCTCTCATCCCCCCTCTGTCTCTCTCATCCCCCCTCTTTCTCACCTCCCCCCTCTCTCACTCATCCCCCTCTCTCACTCACCCCCCTCTCTCTCTCTCATCCCCCCTCTCTCTTTCTCATCCCCCCTCTCTCTCTCATCCCCCCTCTCTCTCTCCCACACCCACCCCCAATCTCAACCCTCCCTCTCTCTCTCTCTCACCCCCCTCTCGCATCCCCCTCTCTCTCTCATCCCCCTCTCTTATCCCCCTCTCTCTCATCTCTCTCATCCCCACTCTCTCTCATCCCCCCTCTGTCTCTCTCATCCCCTCTCTTTCTCACCCCCCCTCTCTCACTCATCCCCCTCTCTCACTCATCCCCCCTCTCTCTCTCATCCCCCTCTCTCTATCATCCCCCTCTCTTATCCCCCTCTCTCTCATCTCTCTCATCCCCCCTCTCTCTCATCCCCCCTCTCTCTCATCCCCCCTCTGTCTCTCTCATCCCCCCTCTTTCTCACCCCCCCCTCATGCTCATGCTCCTGCCCTCTCTCTCTCATCCCCCTCTCTCTCTCATCCCCCTCTCTTATCCCCCTCTCTCTCATCTCTCTCATCCCCCCTCTCTCTCATCCCCCCTCTCTCTCATCCCCCCTCTGTCTCTCTCATCCCCCCTCTTTCTCACCCCCCCCTCTCACTCATCCCCCCCTCTCTCTCTCATCCCCCTCTCTCTCTCATCCCCCCATCTCTCTATCTCATCCCCCCTCTCTCTCTCTCATCCCCCCTCTCTCTCTCATCCCCCCCTCTCTCTCTCTCACACCCACCCACCTCTCGTGAAATCTCAGGGGTTCATGCTGGGACTTATAGTCCTTCAATTTTGGAGGAGTCACATCCGTTAAAAAAGGAGTGGGGCAAATTTACATAGGAGGGGAAGGGGGGCGACCAATTTTAGTCTTGCCTAGGGCAGCACAGAACCAAAATACACCACTGGCTGCAACTTCAATCCCCCATCCCTGCCTGACTTCATTGTGACTTGCATACAACTACTTTACCAGAAGTCAATGCAAGTCATATTGAAGTTGCACCAAAAGTAGTGCAGGAACCTTTTTCTAAGTTGGAGCGTCTTGAGTCGCACCGATTAGAATGGTTCCATTGCAGTTAATGGGGTGCGACTTGTCATGCGACTTTGAACTCTCAGTGTGAACCGGGGTATACTGATGACATAAACGTACACAAAGCCACAAGACATCCTCACAACAATATACACTGTATAAATGAAACAAAAAGCTGCGCTTGGGTCTATTAGATATAAAACAGCTGCTGCACATATGTTGGATAAAACATAAAAACAGTATAAAATTGAAAAGCAGCGCTATATAAAAAGTCCAGGTATAGGTAGGGTCCAGCTGATTGGTCTCCTTAAAGGGCCACCACCCAGGTATAGGTAGGGTCCAGCTGATTGGTCTCCTTGAAGTGCCACCACCCAGGTATAGGTAGGGTCCAGCTGATTGGTTTCCTTAAAGTGCCACCACCAAGGTATAGGTAGGGTCCAGCGTATTGGTCTCCTTGAAGTGCCACCACCCAGGTATAGGTAGGGTCCAGCTGATTGGTCTCCTTGAAGTGCCACCACCCAGGTATAGGTAGGGTCCAGCTGATTGGTCTCCTTGAAGTGCCACCACCCAGGTATAGGTAGGGTCCAGCTGATTGGTCTCCTTGAAGTGCCACCACCCAGGTATAGGTAGGGTCCAGCTGATTGGTCTCCTTGAAGTGCCACTGTATGAAACAATGGTAGATTTTGATGGAACATTTTACATGCAATACAAAGCTGAACCAGAAAATTCTTTAAAAATTCAATATTTATTACCAATAAGCTAAAATGTCACGTTCACAAAAAAATATATACAGATATGACCCATATAGTATAGTCCCAATATTCAAAGCAGGATTTGTGTAGATCCCAACATGTTTCGCCCTGAAACTGGGCTTCCTCAGGGGACACTATCTGCTTAGCTTTCTAGTAAATAGAACATTTACTATAAATAATACAAAAGCAACAATATTCAAAAACATGTTTACATTTTTAAAATGTACCAATGTGCCAGTGATCCCACATGCTTACCCTGCAATTCAGTAATGTCACTTGAGTGTATAATCACTGATTATTCAATGGAGGTTAGATATGATGTCAAACCCATCATAGAGCTACAAGTGGCAACAGGAGGCAGACAAGCACCAAACATAAATAAGGCCAATAATGTATATACAGTATCTCATAGAAATGAGTACACCCCTCACATTTTTGTAAATATTTTATTCTATCTTTTCATGTGACAACACTGAAGAAATGACACTTTGCTACAATGTAAAGTAGTGAGTGTACAGCTTGTATAACAGTGTAAATTTGCTGTCCTCTCAAAATACCTCAACATACAGCCATTAATGTCTAAACCGCTGGCAACAAAAGTGAGTACACCCCTAAGTGACAATGTCCAAATTGGGCGCAAAGTGTCAATATTTTGTGTGGCCACCATTATTTTCCAGCACTGCCTTAACCCTCTTGGGCATGGAGTTCACCAGAGCTTCACAGGTTGCCACTGGAGTCCTCTTCCCCTCCTCCATGATGACATCACAGAGCTGGTGGATGTTAGAGACCTTGCGCTCCTCCACCTTCCATTTGAGGATGCCCCACAGATGCTCAATAAGGTTTAGGTCTGGAGACATGCTTGGCCAGTCCATCACCTTTACTTTCAGCTTCTTTGGCAAGGCAGTGGTCCTCTTGGAGGTGTGTTTGGTGTCGTTATCATGTTGGAATACTGTCCTGTAGCCCAGTCTCCGAAGGGAGGGGATCATGCTCTGCTTCAGTATGTCACAGTAAATGTTGGCATTCATGGTTCTCTCAATGAACTGTAGCTCCCCAGTGTCGGCAGCACTCATGCAGCCCCAGACCATGACACTCCCACCACCATGCTTGACTGTAGGCAAGACACACTTGTCTTTGTACTCCTCACCTGGTTGCCACACACACACTTGACACCATCTGAACCAAATAAGTTTATCTTGATCTCATCAGAGCACAGGAGATGGTTCCAGTAATCCATGTCCTTAGTCTGCTTCTCTTCAGCAAACTGTTTGCGGGCTTTCTTGTGCATCATCTTTAGAAGAGGCTTCCTTCTGGGACGACAGTCATGCAGACCAATTTGATGCAGTGTGCGGCGTATGGTCTGAGCACTGACAGGCTGACCCCCCACCCCTTCAACCTCTGCAGCAATGCTGACAGCACTCGTACGTCTATTTCCAAAAGACAACCTCTGCATATGACGCTGAGCACGTGCACTCAACTTCTTTGGTCGACCGTGGCAAGGCCTGTCCTGAGTGGAACCTGTCCTGTTAAACCGCTGTATGGTCTTGGCCACCATGCTGCAGCTCAGTTTCAGGGTCTTGGCAATCTGCTTATAGCCTAGGCCATCTTTATGTAGAGCAACACTTATTTTTTTCAGATCTTCAGAGAGTTCTTTGCCATGAGGTGCCATGTTGAACTTCCAGTGACCAGTATGAGAGAGTGAGAGTGATAACACCAAATTTAACACACCTGTTCCCCATTCACACCTGAGACCTTGTAAAAAAGTGAATTGATGCTTGAGGGGTTGTTATGCAACTTAGTTTAATGGAAACACGACTCAGCTGGAATTGTCCTCATTCCGGCTGTGCTGCCACTCTCAACAGGTCAGGGAAACCCAAATGAAGCTCCAAAAAGAAAAAGTACAGAGGGCGCACCAGCCTAGCGCGTTACCTTTGTACCAATTTATTTTGATAAAAATATATGTACATCATACTCAAAAAGTAGATAAAATGACAGGCGAAAAATAAAATAATGAGTCCACCGAAAGTCTCCACTGAGCATAGTTCATTGATGCAGACCGTGATTGGATGCGAACCTCTAAATGCAGTTTACGCTTTCGGGGGTGTGCCCCCTTCCTCAGAGCACCTGAGACCTTGTAATTCTAACGAGTCACATGAAACCAGGGAGGGAAAAATGACTAATTGGGCCCAATTTGGACATTTTCACTTAGGGGTGTACTCACTCTATGCTGTACACTCACTACTTTACATTGTAGCAAAGTGTCATTTCTTCAGTGTTGTCACATGAAAAGATAGAATAAAATATTTACAAAAATGTGAGGGGTGTACTCACTTTTGTTAGATACTGTATATAAAATCCTCCACAAATGAGGATGGAGCAATCTCCCGCACCCCCCCCCCCTCCCCCGTTGGACATTTTGATCTGACGGAGGGACCCACTGATTGTCACAACACACTGATCTGATCGAGAAAAATTTTCCAACATTCTCCTTTAACAGAAGTCAAGTAAATGATCGCAGGAATGGCCACACAGCAATTGAATTTCGGCCAGTCCCTGCTGAACCGGCTGAATTTCAATCTGTCTATGGCCAGCCTAACAATCCCAAAGATCCTACAGACAGAGATTGCTGGCTCCTCTTACTAGGATTACAATGGGTGTTAATAGAAATGCAATATTTTCATTACACTGATCACAGCTCAGCACACAATGGAAGATAAAGCTTGTTTTATCCCTCCATCTCATGTATGTTGTTTTGCTCTGCAGAGATTACAAAGACCACCCAAACATGTTTGTGTTTGAAGAAAATAAATCAGTTCCCTTAATAGGATCTGAACCCGTTATCCGCCTCTCGCCCTGTACACCCAAGCGTGGGGGTCTGTGACACACAAGAGTGCATGTGGCGAGAACCGAGAAGGATACGCAGAGCGCCTGAACCCCATCGTCCTTCCTGTGTAACTCTTATCATTGTTCCTCTCATACATTATAGATAATTATCTGGTTTAGATTTACTTTCCACTATGCAGTGCAAGAGCCTTCTAAATGAAAGTGTTTAGGTTTGTAGGTTTGATCTTGTATTATATGGTTTTGGTAAATCTAAATTTGTATGGCCAGCTTTACAAGGAATAAGCCGAGTTCAAAGAGAGAGCTCAGGCAAAACAAGTGAACACCTATTATCAGAATATACATTTTAATGGAGTTTAGATGGAGCCAAATACAGGGCAATCTTTCAAGAGAACCTGTTGGAGTCTGCAAAAGACTTGATACTGGGACGGAGGCTCACCTTCCAGCAGGACAACGACCCAAAACATACAGCCAGAGCTACAATGGAATGGTTTAGATCAGGGTTTCTCAACCAGGGTTCCTCCTGAGGTTGCTGGGGGTTCCTTGAGCAATAGGTAATTTCTGCCTCTCAGATAAGTTTCCAATGACAGACTGTTAGAGCCTGCAAAAGACTTGAGACTGGGGCGGAGGTTCACCTTCCAGCAGGACAATGATCCTAAACACACAGCCAGAGCTACAATGGAATTGCTTAGATCAGGGTTTCTCAACCAAGGTTCTGTGGAACCCTAGGGTTCCTCCTGAGGTTGTTAGGGGTTCCTTGAGCAATAGGCAATTTCTGCCTCTCAGATAAGTTTCCAATGACAGACTGTTAGAGTCTGCAAAAGACTTGAGACTGGGGCAGAGGTTCACCTTCCATCAGAACAACGACCCAAAACATACAGCCAGAGCTACAATGGAATGGTTTAGATCAGGATTTCTCAGCCAGGGTTCCTCCTGAGGTTGTTAGGGGTTCCTTGAGCAATAGGCAATTTCTGCCTCTCAGATAAGTTTCCAATGACAGACTGTTAGAGCCTGCAAAAGACTTGAGACTGGGGCGGAGGTTCACCTTCCAGCAGGACAATGATCCTAAACACACAGCCAGAGCTACAATGGAATTGCTTAGATCAGGATTTCTCAGCCAGGGTTCCTCCTGAGGTTGCTAGGGGTTCCTTGAGCAATTGGCAATTTCTGCCTCTCAGATAAGTTTCCAATGACAGATTGTTAGAGCCTACAAAAAACTCGAGACTGGGGCAAAGATTCACCTTCCAGCAGGACAATGACCTGAAACATACAGCCAGAGCTACAATGGAATGGTTTAGATCAGGGTTTCTCAACCAGACTTCCAAAGAACCCTAGGGTTCCTCCTGAGGTTTCTAGGGGTTCCTTGAGCAAAAGGCAATTTCTGCCTCTCAGATAAGTTTCCAATGACAGACTATTAGAGCCTGCAAAAGACTTGAGACTGGGGCGGAGGTTCACCTTCCAGCAGGACAACGACCCTAAACATACAGCCAGAGCTACAATGGAATGGTTTAGGTCAGGGTTTCTCAACCAGGCTTCTGTGGAACCCTAGGGTTCCTCCTGAGGTTGCTAGGGGTTCCTTGAGCAATGGGCAATTTCTGCCTCTCAGATAAGTTTCCAATGACAGACTGTTAGAGCCTGCAAAAGACTTAAGACTGGGACGGAGGTTCACCTTCCAGCAGGACAAAGACCCAAAACACACAGCCAGAGCTACAATGGAATGGTTTAGAGCAGGGTTTCTCAACCTGGGTTCCTCCTGAGGTTGCTAGGGGCTCCTTCAGCAATGGGCAATTTCTGCCTCTCAGATAAGTTTTCAATGACACCATTGTTCCTTTTAGATATCTGTAATGGGGTAATTCTTCCCAATAATGACACAATTAAGGAGCATTCTTCCCACTGACTGTCACACTAATGTGTCAGGAGTTGTACATTTTTAATTTTTAGCAGTGGTTCCCCGAGACCAGAAATTTATTTCAAGGGTTCCTCTGTGTTGAAAAGGTTGAGAAAGGCTGGTTTACATCAAAACATATTCATGTGTTAGAATGGCCAAGTCACAGTCCAGACCTAAATCACAATGAGAATCTGTGGCAAGACTTGAAAATTTCTGTAGAGACATCCCCAAAAAGATTTGCAGCTGTAATTGCAGGGAAAGGGGGTTCTACAAAGTATTGACTCTGGGCGGGGGGGGGGGGGGGGGAATACAAATGCAGCCACATTTTTCACAGATTTATTTGTATCATTTATCATTTTCCTTCCACTTCACAATTATGTGCCTTTGTGTAGGTCTAACACATAAAATCCCAATAAAATACATTTACGTTTTTGGTTCTAACATGACAAAATGAGGAACATTTCAAGGGGTGTGAATACTTTTCCAAGGCACTGTATGGTGTAGCAGGGTTTAAAATTTCAAGTCCTGAGCTACTAGCCAGGCAGGGCAGGGTAGGGGTTGGGTGGGGCAACTGGTGGCGATTGGTTTCTCTGCAGAATTGTGACTCATTTTGCCCTCTCTAGCCTTAGTAAAGGACATTGACTTTACTGGGTGGGCTCAGGGTGTAGTCCTCTGCGCCCCAAGCCCACCCTTTTTTGAAGCCTATTAGAGCCTTTGGCTCTAATCAGGTGCTTAACCACTTTACCACCGGAGGATTTTGCTCTCTTACGTCTGGGCCACTTTTTGCGATTCGGCACTGTGCGACTTTAACTGACAATTGCGCGGTCATGCAACCTGTACCCAAACTAAATTTACGTCCTTTTTTTCCCACAAACAGAGCTTTCTTTTGGTGGTATTTGATCACCTCTGCGATTTTTATTTTTTGCGATATTAATAAAAAAAAAGCAACAATTTTGAAAAAATAACAATATATATTTCTAATTTGACAGTTAAAAAATATCCAATTTATTCAATTTTTGTCATATATTTAGGCCAGAATGTATTTAGCTACATGTCTTTGACAAAAAAATTCTCAATGAGCGTATTTTTAACCGCTTTAAGACCGGAAGATTTTACCCCATTCCTGACCAGGCCATATTTTGCAATTCGGCACTGCGTTACTTTAACGGACAATTGCGCGGTCGTGCAATGCTGTACCCAAACTAAATTGATGTCCTTTTTCCCCCCACAAACAGAGCTTTCTTTTGGTGGTATTTGATTACCTGTGTGATTTTTACTTTTTGCGCTATAAACAAAAAAATAGCGACAATTTTGAAAAAATAATATTTTTATAATTTTTTTTTAATGAAATTCCCCCCCAAAAAAATGTAAAAATCAAAATTGTTTAACATTTTAGGCCAATTTGTTTTTTGCTACATATTTTTGGTAAAAAAAATCGCAATAAGCGTATTTTGATTGGTTTGCGCAAAAGTTATCGCAGCTACTAACTACGGGAAATTTATGTAATTTTTATTGTTTTTTTTTTTAACTAGTAATGGCGGCAATCTGCAATTTTTTTTGTGGGACTGCGACATTGCGGCGGACAGATCGGACCCTTGACTGACATTATTGGCACTTTTGAGGGTACCAGTGACATTACTACAGTAATCAGTGCTATAAATATGCACTGTTACTGTAAAAAATGACACTGGCAGGGAAGGGGTTAACTTTTATTGGTGATCAAAGGGTTAATGTATGCTTGGTGCTTACTAACGTGTGTGGGGGGAGGGGACTATGTGACACAGGGACAGATCGCAGGTTCAGCTATGCTGAATCCTGCAATCTGACCCTGCCTGTCACAGGAGATCCGCCAGCTTTGTTTACACAAGCGGGCGTATTTCCACACTCAATCTCCGACGATCGGGGAAGAGCAGCGGTGATCACCGCCGCTCCTCCCCTGGCCTGACTCCCGCTGTGACTGAAAACAGCGGGAGCGAGCCTCCGGCGGCGCGCGCGCGTCGCCGAGAGAGGGGAATGTCTGGTGACGTAGGTCTACGTCGCCAGACGATAACGAGCCACTGTGCCGCAGTAGTAGTACAGTGAGCAGAGGTAAAGTGCTTAAAAAAAAAACATTGGAATCCATGCATTCGGCGCCCTGCATGTAGATTAGGGGGCCGGATGCATGGATGGGGGGGGCGGTGCCCCTGCGCACCCAATGGACGGGCCGCCACTGTTGCCGACAGTCTGCGTAGCGCTTTGCAATATTAGGGCAGTACACTTACAATACAATTCAATACAGAATGAATTAGAAGGCCCTGATCGTTAGAGCTTTTGATATTTGTCCCGTCCATTTGTCATGTTTCCCTTTTCATAATAGAAAATGAAATTCCACCAGCAGAATGCCGGCCAACAAGCTTGCAATTGGACTTGTTTCAGGGATTTTTTTTGGGTTGCCGTTTTGTCGACAGGAGCGTAGAAGTCAAACACAAACCCTAAAGTCTAAGGAGAAAACACACATCAGTTCACCCTGAGTGTCGATGACTTTTTCCGGGTGTTGCGTAAACATTGAAAGAGTAAAAATAGCTTCAGAAATCTTAAGTGGTCGGTAAATGTTAATGTCCTCGTTTCTTTTTTCATTAGTAGGAGAATATGAAATGGGCTTGTCTAGGAGATGAATGGTTGAAGTCAGACATTGGCGGATGGTGTCCAAGCAGCTGGGAATCGTTAGCCGTGAAGCCATCCTTCAGAAGGTCTGGGTGATAAGAGAGCAGGTTGACATGAGCTCCATGTCTCCTCTTCCCCAGTTATTAATCACAACCAGACTTACAAGTACTGGGAATCCCTACAGGCCATCCTGAAGCTTTGACACCCACCTTTTCTGATGCAAGTCCTACAAACGCTGCTGCACTTTGTCAACCTATTAAAAAGCATGTGGCCTTGATGTACTACACAAAATAAATGAAGCCATAAACAAGTTCAGCACAGACTACGCAAGGCTGGGATATAACAAGTGTTGCCACCGAAGTATTAATATAATACAACGTGTTTTGGTCTGCTAGACAGGTAGAAATAATGAATGGCGGTTTTAGGAAGACTTGGAAGGACAAGAAACGCAATATTATCCCAACACCGCAGAAAAGAAAAAAAAACATCTGAGACTCCCAGCAGAGGAGACACTTCAGAGTTCTTCAGCCGGAGACTTGATGGATTCTTTGTTTTGAGAAGGTTTTTAGAAGGTATTTACTCTGCATGGAGAAGGCCAGGTCCTGCTACCTCCTCGTACATCACTCAGAAGAAGCCGAAGAGTCACACGCAGTCTTTTCCCAGGGAGAAATACTACAAGTACTCCAAACTATATAAACCAAGTCAGCCGCAGAGTTAGCAAGACTTATCTCACACGGCGTTGAGGCTCCGTTCAAAATGCCGCGACTTGCGATCCATCTTGTGAGCAGTGTTGCCAACCTACCAGATTGAAATTTACTGACATGGCACAGAAATTTTACTACAGTAAACCCCCCTCCATTGCGGGGGTTACGTTCTGGACCCAGCCGCGAAAAGTGAAATTCCGCAAAATAGAAAAACCCTATTAAAATGCATTGTAGGCATGTTTTTTTACTGTCACTGTACGTGTAAAAGCATTTTAAGGTCTTTAAACACACTTTTAAAACAATAGAAACTCATTTAAACACATAAAAGATACTGAGAGACAGAGCAAGAGCTATGGAAAACACAAAAATATTTCATTTTTAATGATTTATATAGTAAAATAACATTACAAAAAAAAACGCGAATTACCGGGACCGCAAAAACTGAACCGCGATGTAGCGGGGGATTACTGTGCAAAACAATCAAAAATCGGCGCTAATTCATAAATGATTCATAATCCAAGAATAAATGTCCACAAAATCCCCCAAAAATATTGAAAATATATAAATGTTCAATCTTGTGCGGTAAAATAACACTGTCCAATTAATTATGCATATGTGAGATGAATATTCTTCAAATAATCTTCAAATAAATTGTGAACCTTCAATGAAGTGTTCCTCCTAATCACCGAATCACCAAATCAAAAAAGTGTGTCATGGCCGCTTACCTCAATACACACAAAGAAAAGCGTGTATAAATAGAGTACTATGCGATGTCTCTCCGGTTCCTTTTGCTAAGGATGGATGGTGGAATCCCAGACAGAGCAGCGCCTTGTTCCTTCTTAGTGCCTTACGATCTCTGGACTCATACGAATCACCCAATGTCTCAGGATGTAGTCATAGAGATAATAAAGAAGGGGCCATCATGGTGCAATATCTTCCAAAATAATTTTAATATATAAAAGTAATGCACTTACACAATAAGAGAACAAAACAGGCGCTGGCCGCTAATGCGGTATTAGACCCAACTTCTGGTTAAGGCCGTAAACGCCGGAGTGATGTCACCCGGCTCCTCCCGACGCGTTGCGTCACTACGCACGTGACTTTTTTACTGGCACAGCTACGTTTTTACTGGCATTTCCAAAACTTATCAAAATTACAGTTTTAAGTGCAAATTTAAGTATTTATGCTACAAACAAGTACAATATGCAATTAGCAACGTGATTTAGGCTCCTTTCACACAGGCTTTCCTATGTGGTCTGCCTATCAGTTTTTCAGGCGGACCGGATCGGAGGCTCCATGCACCTCTATGAAGCAGCGGATGTCAGAGACTGCTGACATCCGCTGCTATCCGATCCGATCCTGTCCATGAAATCCGGACAGATGGAAACCCTGTTTTCCATCCATCTGGAGGATCGGATCGGATAAAATCGGATGAAAATGGACAGGCGGTCCGTTTTTATCCGATCTCCCATAGAGGAGAGCGGGGATCTGACAGCTCTGTCTCTGCACAGTAAGCGGAGATGGAGCTGTCATCCGCCTGCTCAGCGGGGATCGGTGGATTAAATTCGCAATAAGGGGCTTGGCGTCAGTATGACTCATGATCACATGATACTTTTTGGCATACTACACAGGCTTAAACTGTTCCCATAACAAATTTACTTATCAAGACGATCTTATGTGCAACTATTTCTGCAGAGTCAGGCATAGCTGAACAAACAAGATCTTATGACTATATGTAGCACCCTACTAGGAAAACGCATCTATTTGCTCCTTCTGCTTATCAGGGGAGCCTGATCTGTTAGGTTGCCTGTTGCATGTCTCCCGGTGTGATTCGCTGGCTCTGAGGGAGTGTCCCTACTGTATCCAATGAGGGAGCTTGTTGGACAGTGGAGGAAACCCAGCCAGTGACACATCAGGTTTTATGGCAGTCCCAGTGGGAGGGCATTCCTGCAATGCATCCTGGGATTGACCATAAATACTGAGGGGACATGTGACAGGGCGTCTTTGGTGGGAAGCAGAGTCCCAGGAGGAGGTGGACGGCTGTCTCTCCTCCTGCAGTGTGTGAGGAAGGTGGTCTTAGACCAGGGGTATCCAAACTATGGCCCTCCAGCTGTTCAGGAACTACAATTCCCATCATGCCTAGTAATGTCTGTGAATTTCGGAGATTTACAATGCCTCATGGAAATTGTATTTCCTGAACAGCTGGAGGACCATAGTTTGGACACCCCTGTCTTAGACGGTCGGCCTAGTGAACCAGGTGTGGAGCTGAGCTGCAGAAGATCCAGTGGAGCTGATGGTGGAGCTGCTGGCAGAGTCTCTCGGGAAAAACAGTGTCCGTGAGTACCAGGAGATTTGCCTAAGGGTCTGCCCAGGAAGGGGGACCACTCCACTGAAGTCAAAGGATCAAGGAGTTAGCTCACACAGAGAGTGTAACAGTTAAGGGGGTGCCATGTAGAAAGCCCTGAAGAATAGGAACAAAGGGGGTGCCAGGAAGAACCCTGAAGAGTGTTCTGCAGTACAGTACAGCTTATCTTAAGCGGTTCATTAATTACTTCTTCATCGCTAGTGACAAGGTGAAGCAGCGGCCTTGCCACAATTAGCAATATTTAGTCATCCCAGCAAATTGTGCATAGTTTATACAAGTTGGAGTATCCCACTCATTCTCTTCTCCTATCCAAGTTCTCAATAAAACTACAAAAACCAAAACTCATAGACTGTTTCCTGACTGAGCCAAAGCACTTTAAAAATGCTGAACTGTCATGTCGTTGCTAAGGGTAACCCAGGGGAACCTGTCACCAGCAGCTCCTAAGGGAGTAGTGCTACATATAAATCAGGCATAATTGCAGGAATAGTAGAGTCAAGAATACACAGCATGAAAACACTATTACCCTTTAATCCCCTCTTTTATCATGAATATGATCAATCCCATTAAAACACTTGGGCAACGGGCTAGTCCAAGCCTGATCATCAGCCTTTTAATCCCTTTCCGTGATAGTGCATACCAAATAACAACTATACAGGACAAATATAACCAAAAGCAATAACACAGACAGCAAGTGGGTAGGAAAATGTTCCCACCACCTCACTTCCTGTGGATGACCACCCTGTAAAATACACCATACCATGAATGGTGGGTGTCCTCCGACAACTGAGTGATGGCTGCTGCTAGTTTGCCCCTGTTAATATTGCCTGATGTACCGTTAAATTATATGTTATTAAGGTGCCGTAAAAATTTCCTTTGTTGCTTAAGTACATCTATAATTGGACCTATGGGCAGTGACAAAATCAACTATTGGGAGTGCATGGGCTTTTTTCTTTTGTCATAGTCATAGTTACTATAGTTACATACTGTACATAGTTACATAGTTTGTAAAGTTGAAAAAAGACATCAGTCCATCCAGTTCAACCTATGATGTGTGTGTGTGTTTGCTGTTAACCGTACATTGTATACCCCTGTATGTTGTACATTGTATACCCCTGTATGTTGTACATTGTATACCCCTGTATGTTGTACATTGTATACCCCTGTATGTTGTACATTGTATACCCCCTGTATGTTGTACATTGTATACCCCTGTATGTTGTGGTCTTTAAGGTGCCCATCTAATAGTTTTTTGAAACTATCGATGCTCCCTGCTGATACCACTGCTTGTGGGAGAGAATTCCACATCCTTATTGCTCTGACAGTGAAGAACCCCTTACGTACTTTAAGGTTAAACCGCCTTTCCTCTAGTTTTAGTGAGTGGCCACGTGTCTTATTGTATTTCCTTTCTCTGAATAGTTTGTTCCTTATGCTAGGGTCGCCAGTACAGTATTTGTACATTGATATCATATCCCCCCTCAATCGTCTCTTCTCCAGAGAGAATAAGTTCAGTGCTTGTAGTCTTTCCTCATAGCTGATGTCCTCCATTCCCCTAATTATTTTTGTTGCCGTTCTCTGGACTTTCTCCAGTTCCAGCACGTCCTTCCTGAGGACCGGTGCCCAGAACTGGACAGCATACTCCAGATGTGGCCGGACCAGAGTCTTGTAGAGTGGGAGAATAATCTCTTTATTTCTGGAGTGAATCCCCTTTTTTATACATCCCAGTAATCTGTTGGCTTTGCTTGCAGCGGCTTGGCATTGCATGCCACTGCCAAGCCTGTTGTCTACCAGTACCCCCAGGTCCCTTTCCATCCTAGACTCACCCAGAGGTTCCTCCCCTAGTGAGTAGCTTGCTTTCTGGTTTCTGGCACCCAAGTGCATTACTTTACATTTTTCTACATTAAACCTCATCTGCCATGTAGTTGCCGACCCCAATATTTTGTTCAGATCCGCTTGTAAGGTTTCCACATCCTGCATAGAAGATATTGGCAGTAGTAGTCCTCAAAACACACAGGCCTGAATGGGCTTAAGTCAGTTCCTTATGATCCATGTTGGCAGAAAGACCAACAAAATCAAAAGACACGCAGTGCTTTCCCAGAAGAACCATCTTACAGCAGTAAAGACTTTTTTCAACCTCAGCAACGCTTTTGGCCCTGGGTGTTTCCGCCTTTTCGGGGTGGTCTCGCTGGTTCTCCTTGTATGTTCTCCTCCCCTTGATGTTGCTGGGATCATGGTTGACCATCCTCCAATCTTCCAGAGACTGGACAGTGCACATTTGATTTGATTTTATGGCTGTAAATAATTGACCCATCATTGTCATAGGTACTCTGTATTTCACAAAGTATGTACAACACCCCTGAAGACAGATAACTTTACAGAAACGCGTCGGGTGTAATAACTACATGGTTTACTTGTTTATTGTTACAATGTACCTAGTCATTTACATGATGTTGTCCTTTTAGGGCTAGCCACCCAATTTTGATGTTTATGTATTGTAATCTCTGTGTGTTTTTTGATAAATTTTTTGTAAATAAATATATAATGTTTATACAAATACACTTTTTTCATTGCTCAAGTAGCAGTGGGTCATTGTTGAAGACCTTTAACCTCCCTGGCGGTATGATTATGTTAGGAATTATGTACCAACAACGGTACAATTTTTTGATATTTATAATTTATAATATATATAATATATTATATATTATATATATATATATATATATATATATTATAAAATATAAATATTATAATATATATAATATATATATAATATATATATTATATATAATATAATATATATATATATATATATATATATATATATATATATATATAAAATGTATATTAATAATATAATTTATAATTTACAATTTATAATATTTGATATTTTTCTGATACTAAGGTGATACAGTGTAATCCTCTCAGATTACACTGTATCACCTCCTTTTTATGTGTTTGTGTTTTGTGCAACATTTGAATTTCCCTCCCAGTTCCGCTCCCATGCACCATTGCTGCTGCAGGGAACGGAACCACGAAGTCATTAGAGCGACGGACGGCGCGGCAGGGATCTCGGCAGCGATCACAGCAATGGGAGATCATCGCTGGATCGTAAGGAGAAGGTAAGGAACCCCACTGCAGGCTCTGCACATCCACCCCGAGCTTGACTCGGGGATACCGTTCTTAGCATGAAAAAAACACCCCGAGTCACGCTCTGGGTTCCCTCTAAGGGAGTTAAAGTCCCATTGGGGGGGTTCCTCCTCTTTGTTCCAGAAGTCTGAAGAGACAGTAGCAAGGACATCTTCTGTATCCTCTTCTGGCTTGTCTGTTACTTTAATTTCAGGGTCTTTATCACCTCTTTCCCCCCTCTTGGTCACTCTCTTTACTCTGGTCGCATGGATCCACGGTGGACTCTGTTCAGTCAGGACTGCTGTTCTGGTCACTGCGATCACCATTGACTGTGGTCCAAAGGGGAATCCAGAACCCTTTACCTTGTCTTGACGTTGTCTCACAACGACTACATCTCCAGGTTGGAAAGGGTGTGTTGGTTCCTGTGAAGGAAGTGGAAAACAGACACATCACCGTAGATGCCATTGAAAGTCTGAATCAACCTAGTACAATAACTGCTCTAAATCACCAGGCATGATTACGTTTTTTTCTGCTGTGTAGTCTCAGTGCAAGTCTAAAGCTGTGCATAGGCATGAGCTGACAGAGGTCAAATACACATATTTGCTACCTGACAATCTCATATCTATGGGGACAGGCCAACCCCTTTCAATGGAAACATCAGTCTGCCAGGTTAACAAATTTCTCTGTCAGTGAGCTGCTCTTTTCCAGCCTTCTACCTTCTCAGGGACATAGGCAGGAACATTCGGCCAAACCAAATGTTTATGTTTATGGAGCACCCTGACATCTGAGGTGCTGGATGACTGCTAGAACATGCCTGCTTGGCTAAGATTCCTCCCATCTCTCTAAAGACCTCATCATTCTACTCAAACTAGGAGCAGACAGAATATAGAGCAACTGTGATTTAACCAATTGGCTTCTATCTTCAGCTTGTTCAGTTAAGCTTTGAAAATGAAAGACAAAAGCTGACTGGTTATTAGGGATGATCAAACTTTTGAAAAGTTTGGTTCGACCAGAACACCCGAACTTCCCGAAAGTTCGGGTCCAGATTCCAGAACCCCATTGAAATCAATGGGACCCGATTTTCAGTAATCAAAAAACATCATTTTGAAGCCCTAAAACCCAATAAATGCCCCTAAAAAGTGCCTAGGGTTCTGGGTCTATTAATACACACACACATATATGTATATATACACATACACACATATAGGTGTGAAAGGAGCGGAACCCCATCCCTGCAAATAATTTCATTAGCGCAGGGATGGGGTTCCGCTACTTTCACACCTATATGTGTGTATTTGTATATATATGTGTGTGTGTGTATATATACCCCTACACAGAAGTTCAGATGTCATGCCTGCCTCCAAAGACGCCCAAAAAATGCCCAATAAACACCTGCAACAAAAACGCCCAGGTGTGACAGGAGCGGAACCCCATCCCTGCTCTACTATTAATTCTAAGAAAAATTATCTTTTTCTTATGGCGGTCAACCTGACATGGATGAGTTCCGTCACCCTGGCATAGCAGTCAGAGTCAGTTCACCCTACACTACACTACGGTCACCCTGACACTTAACACTTTCCCTACAGAAACTAGATTATTGAATCTAACTATAGTGGTATATAGTACCCTAACTACACTAGATATCCCTTTCCTCACACTAATAATTGCTAAATGACACTTTTGAAGCAGGAGTAACAGAACTGCTTCCACTCTCTTCCACAGCCCCTGTATTTACGGGGCTATGTTATATACTGGGGGGCGTATTCACTACTGATTGGCCTCTGGACCCCCTAGTCACTCCAATCACATTCCTAGCATCCTCCTGCCCCCTCAATTGGCTTTTACTGATGTTTCTGGTCCAATCAAGGGCTTTTAAAGCCCAGTTCCTGTCCCATTGCATTTTGGGCGGTTCTGGTTGCCGAATTCCAAACTTTTTCCGCAAAAAGTTCGGAATTCAGACGGATTTCGAACAGTCAATGTTCGGGTCGAACCGATGGTTGACCCGAACCGTTAAATCATTCCTACTGGTTATCATACACAGCTGCTCCAGATTCTGAATGTTCCGGTCTTTGTAAAGTCCCCTCCCTGTCTCTAGGTGGGTTATAATGTATTTTGTTTTTAATCCATAGCTCGTTAGCCATGCTCCAGGCCATGCACCCCTGAATCAGACATGCCCGGAGCTTGAAGGACATTATAAGTATTGGGCATACATGACAGGATGGAAGAAAAACCAGGCAGTAGGGGGTTAAATTAGTTGTTGGGATATGAGAGGTCAGGAATCTTACCTTATTGGCTGAGCAGACGAGGTGATGGGGAGGAGCAGCAGGAGACAGAGTAGTTGGAGGGGAGGAGTGAAGGGGCTTCACTTGCAGACTGGAGATCATAGAAGATACGTATCTCCCACCCGCCCTGGTGATGCAGTTTTCTGTCCTTCTGCTAAGGCGGTTGGACGTTGGCAGTTGGGGTCCTTGACGAGGGTCCAAAACACGTTGTCGAACAATAAAATGGTGGGACCCATCTCAGGTATGGAGTCCTATGGTTGGCCTGGTTCAGTCTAGACTGACCGGGTAGTGTAAGGTGGTAAGAATCACTTGCAGACTGGAGATCATAGAAGCAACGTAACTCCCGCCCGCCCTGGTGATGCCATTTTCTGTCGTTCTGCTAAGACGGTTGGATGTTGGCGGTTGGAGTCCTTGACAAGGGTCCAAAACATGGTGTCGAACGATAAAATGGTGGGACCCATCTCAGGTATGGAGTCCTATAGTTGGCCTGGTTCAGGCTAGACTGACCGGGTAGTGTAAGGTGGTAAGAATCACTTGCAGACTGGAGATCATAGAAGAAACTTCCCTCCCACCCGCCCTGGTGATGCCATTTTCTGTCGTTCAGCTAAGACGTTTGGATGTTGGCGGTTGGAGTCCTTGACGAGGGTCCAAAACATGTTGTCGAACAATAAAATGGTGGGACCCATCTCAGGTATGGAGTCCTATGGTTGGCCTGGTTCAGTCTAGACTGACCGGGTAGTGTAAGGTGGTAAGAATCACTTGCAGACTGGAGATCATAGGAGAAACGTCCCTCCCGCCCGCCCTGGTGATGCCATTTTCTGTCGTTCTGCTAAGACAGTTGGATGTTGGTGGTTGGAGTCTTTGACAAGGGTCCAAAACATGTTGTCGAACAATAAAATGGTGGGACCCATCTCAGACCACCGGTGTTCTGCCGAAAACTCCAACATGCCGAATTCTCCAACAATGTTACTTTCAGTGACTATACACCAGGAATAATTGGAGATTTCGACCACTTGGTGTTTTCACACAACACCGGCAGCGTTTACACTCCGGCGGATGCTATATATAGTGGAGATTGTTAGTCCGCCCGCTAGTTTTTGGTTACTAGCGGTTTCTCTGGGCACAGCGACGATTCTGATGTCTCTTTCTGGCACATCGCTCCTTTGGAAATTCTGAAGAATCATTTGATAAATTTCCCAAATTTCACAAGTGATGTGCCAGAAAGAGACATCAGAATCGTCACTGTTGTCACTTTCCCTACCTGGTGACGAAATTTCCCACAAATCGCTATCGCTCAGTTCTTCAAGTAACTCCGTTTCGCTGTCGCTGTTTTCCAGTTCGTCTAAAATCGCATTTGGCCATGGTCGTTCTCAATTTTCCAGGCACAAAGAATTGGAAAAGCACAGGCAGGGCACTGGAAAAGTCACCAGGTGAAATCCTGTGGTGAAATGGGATGATACAGTGAAATCCGTTAGATCACAGCTTTCTATCATCTCATTTGGTTTATTTACATTTTTTAAATTGCCGCCGGTTCCTCCCCCCTGCGTCGCAACGCTCACAGGGAAGGGAACCGGAAGACAGGTGCCGACATCTGCCGAGCACACAGCGGGTGGACAGGGGGAGGACAGCAGGAGGACGGCGGGGGAGGACGGCGGGAGGACGGCGGGGGAGGACGGCGGGGGAGGACAGGGGGAGGACAGCAAGGGAGGACAGCGGGAGGACGGCAGGGGAGGACAGCGGGAGGACGGCAGGGGAGGACGGCGGGGGAGGGCGGCGGGGATCACAGGGGAAGGTGAGTTTTAAAATATAAAACAACAGATTTCCATGCGAAACAATGTACCGCTTTTAGCACAGAAATCCTGACATAATCAGACCGCCAGGGAGGTTAAATGTTCCTGCTTGTAATTCTCTTCAGGGTTCTAAACTTGGCACCCCCTTTCTTTCTCTCTCTCTGTGTTCTCTCTCTCTGTGTGATGACACCCGTCCACTGACTCTACACTCACAGTGGTCCCCTTCCTGGGCAGACCCCTGGGCAAGGTCCTCTGTACAAACGGACACTATTTTTCCAGATTCACTTCTGCCCCAACTCCACCAGTCAGCTTCTCTTGGACCTCCGGATTCAGCCACACACTCTGGTTCACCAAGCCGACTGCCTGTGACTACCAGAGGAACTTGTCCAGGGGGCTGCATAAGAGGAGACAGCCATCACCTCACCTTCCTTCTGGGACCTGGCTTCCCGCCCAAAGACCCCCTGCCTCATGTGCTCCTGGCTTTTATACCCTAGCCCATAATGCACCACTCTCTCTGCCAAACCCATGGGAAGTATCAAAGCCTGTGTGTCATTGGCTGGGTTTCCTCCACTGTCCAATGTACCTTTCCATTGGATACAGTGGGGACACTCCCTCAGCCCACATGAATCACACATTGAACACATAAAGCAGGTCTAACTAGCAGATCCAGCTCCCTGATAAACAGAGAGCACAAATGCTTTGCCTACCGCTTTCCTGTTAAGCAGAGAAAGCCAAAAACTATACCTGCTACCTAGCACCTGACTAGGAGGGTGCTACACAGAAAAAATGCAAATTGCGGTAAAAAAACAGAAGCGCTCAGGCCTCATGCACACGGGACGTTTTTACAGCGGCTGTTTTTGGTGTCAGACGTTTTTTTCTGCAGCCAGTAAACTCCCCGGCATGTTCTCCTATGTCTCCCCAGCATGTCCTCCTATGTCTCCCCCAGCATGTTCTCCTATGTCCCCCCAGCATGTTCTCCTATATCTCCCCAGCATGTCCTCCTATGTCTCCCCAGCATGTTCTCCTATGTCTCCCCAGCATGTTCTCCTATGTCCCCCCAGCATGTTCTCCTATGTCTCCCCCAGCATGTCCTCCTATGTCTCCCCGGCATGTTCTCCTATGTCTCCCCAGCATGTTCTCCTATGTCTCCCCAGCATGTTCTCCTATGTCTCCCCAGCATGTTCTCCTATGTCTCCCCAGCATGTTCTCCTATGTCTCCCCAGCATGTTCTCCTATGTCTCCCCAGCATGTTCTCCTATGTCTCCCCCAGCATGTTCTCCTATGTCTCCCCCAGCATGTTCTCCTATGTCTCCCCAGCATGTTCTCCTATGCCTCCCCAGCATGTTCTCTATATGTCTCCCCAGCATGTTCTCCTATGTCTCCCCAGCATGTTCTCCTATGTCTCCATGCACACACAGGCTGTTATCAGCAGTTTTTGGCAGGGGTGTTTTCTGGGTGTAAAAAAAACCCACAATTAGTGGGTTTTAGGAGGAGTTTTTCAGCTGTAAAAATGCTCTAACTCTGATAAAAGCTAAAAAATGCTGAAAAACGCCGTAAAACGCAGCTATTCTGCGTTTATCAATGTTTTTAAACCATAAGCTTTTGTGGAAGTATAGTTTTACTAAAAAAAGAAAGCTAAAAAATGCTAAAGCTAAAAAACGCTGAAAAACGCCTTTTACAGCTACAGCTTTCTACTGACGTTTTGATAACGTCCAGTAGGGATCGATCGATTATCGGCAAGGCCGATATATCAAGGGCCGATATGCACTTTCCCCGATATATCGAAATCGGCCCCGGAGGTTACCGATATTGCCGATATTGTTGTGACGTCATTGCGTATGTTGCGCCACACGCCTCCATGCACTGGGACAGCTTCTGCCTTCTTAGGCCGCCTCCCTCAGCCTCGTCTGGAGTCGGGGAGTCTTGGGACAGTGAGTGTACAGCGCGCACACTATGTTTAACACAGCTGCCATATACCCACCCACAGCTGCCCGGTGCCAGCAAGCCAGACACCCACACACCCACAGGCCTGTAACAGCCAGCCAGCCACAGGCCCTGGGCATGTACCAACCAGCCACCCACCACACAGGGTGCCAGCCAGCCACCCACCAAAGGGTGCCAGCCAGCCAGCCACCCACCACAGGGTGCCAGCCAGCCAGCCACCAACCACAGGGTGCCAGCCAGCCACCTACCAAAGGATGCCAGCCATTTAGCCACCCACCACAGGGTGCCAGCCAGTTAGCCACCCACCACAGGGTGCCAGCCAGTTAGCCACCCTCCACACAGGGTGCCAGCCAGCCACCCACCCACCAAAGGATGTCAGCCAGGCAGCCACCCACCACAGGGTGCCAGCCAGTTAGCCACCCTCCACACAGGGTGCCAGCTAGCCACCCACCAAAGGGTGTCAAGCCATCCAGCCAGCCACCCACCACAAAGTGCCAGCCAGCCAGCCACCCACCACAGGGTGCCAGCCAGCCACTCACCAAAGGATGCCAGCCAGCCACCCACCACAGGGTGCCAGACAGTTAGCCACCCACTACAGGGTGCCAGCCAGCCAGCCACCCACCACAGCGTACCAGCCAGCCACCCACCAAAGGGTGCCAGCCAGCCACCCACCCACCAAAGAGTGCCAGCCAGCCACCCAACACAGGGTGCCAGCCAACATTAACATGTTCAGTAACAGATTTGTGTTGAAAATTGTGTTTATTTTGCAAAACTTTAAATGTTCAAAATATCAGCCCATATCGGCCGATACCGATATACAATGGGCAAAATATGGGTATTGGTATCGGCAACTAAAAACTGATATCAGTCAATCCCTATAGTTCAGTGTGCATGAGGCCTCAAAAGCAAACTGCATGGGTGTGAATGGGCCCCTTATACAGAAATGCCGGTCAGGTTTGTTTGACGTGACAGCATTGTCATCTGGTGATGACGTCACAGCCAGCTAACCTGAGCTGTCCTCCCACAGGTGGGCTTCAGATATGGTGAGAGGTCTGTTCCCCCCATCTGGACTCTTCTGCTCACTCTGATGAAACAATGCGAGTATTGTCAGACCCGCCAGCAACATATCTGCCTTGTGAAGTGGTGTGCTGTGATACATTGCATTATGCCGTGCCTACCTACTTCCCCAGCACCCCACCATATGGTTATCTGACACAATCTGGAGGACCGTGATGCAACAGAGAACATGATGAATTGGCCTTAAAGTGAAATTTATTTTAAATGACTTTAGTGGCAAAGCGCCCAGGCTTCAACCTTAAAGATTTTGCTTCTTCTATCTTTTTGTAGAAGATAACTTTTTTTCTTGACTGTTCACTTATTAAAACCTTGTCTGCTTTTGATTTCAGTTGAGTGGCTGTCGGGGAAACTTCTGTAACTCAGCAAGACGGCAGATTGTTTTTTTGTTTTTTTTTCTAGTGCAAGAAGTGCGGCTTATTCCTGACATATGGGCTGATAAAAGTTAGAGATGAGATTCGTCTTTTGAAAAAAAAAAAAAAAAAAGAGTGCAAAGCATGTAAGCCTCTTCCCGATGAATGTTACATAGTTACATAGTTAGTCAGGTTGAAAAAAGACACAAGTATATCTGGCTTAACCAATAAAAAACAATAAACAGTAAAGAAAACCCAACCATACAAACCCATATACAGGGCCGGTGCTACCACTAGGCAAACTAGGCGGCCGCCTAGGGCGCGCTGCAACCGCTAGAGAGCAGCTTTGGCCAGTGCCACACTCCTCTCCTGTCACCTCCTCATTTCGGGTGGATGTCATCTCTAGAGAGGGGGGCTCTTTGTATATGAAGGGGGTTGTAGGGTTAAAGAGAGACAGTGTGCATAGGAAGGGGGTGAAGGGTTAAAGAGGTGTAGTGTGTGAAGGAAGGGGGTGTAGCATTGAAGAACGGCAGTGTGTGCAGGAAGGGGGCAGTGTGTACAAGGAGGGGGGTGTAGGGTTAAAGGGGGCAGTGTGTATATGAAGGAGGGTGAAGGGTTAAAGAGGGCAGTGTGTATATGAAGGGGGTGTGGGTTTAAAGGGGGCAGTGTGTGCAGGAAGGGGGTGTAGCATTAAAGAAGGGCAATATGTGCAGGAAGGGAGGGCAGTGTGTACAGGAAGGGGGGTGTAGGGTTAAAAGGGGGGCATTATGTACAGGAAGGGGTACAATGTGTATAGTTTTTTTTTTGGGGGGGGGGGTGCAAGTAGCTGGTCTTGCCTAGGGTGCAAAATAGTCTAGCACCGGCCCTGCCCATATACGCAATCCTATACCCACAGCTGATCCAGAGGAAGGTGAAAACACCCCATTGTGTGTATAGATTTCTATACAAGGCTACCAAAAAACAAAGAAAAAGGGGATCTCAGGCTTTCCAATTACTCTCACCTTTACTCTTCAGGATTAACACTGGCACCCCCTTTACTCTATTCCTGCACCGCTTGCTAGCTTCTGGATCCCTCTGACCTTCTCCGGAGTGGTCCCCTCTGCTAGGCAGACCCCCAGGGGCAGTTTGCAGTTCTCTCGACTCAGAATGCTTTCCTGAAACTCTACCCCACGCAGCTCCGCTGGTCCTCAGCACACTGGATCCTCTCCTGCAGCTCAGCCCGGCCCGGTATCCCCTCAGGCAAGCCGCCTGGGATACCCGATTCCTCTTGACAGGAGGAGAGACAGCCGTCACCTCTCTCCTGGGACTCTGCTTCCCGCCAAAGACAATCTGTCATGTGCTCCCCACAGACCTATACCCCCTCCCAGAATGCTGTGCGTCAAAATCTGCCCTTCCAGGATGGATACAAGCCCTGGTGTGCTATTGGTCAGGTTTCCTCCACTGCCCAATGAGAGCCCTCATTGGGACACAGTGGGGAGACTCCCCAACTCAACAGGCACACCTGGGAACACATGCCAGCTTAGCTGAAAAATCATGGCCCTGCTGATAAGCAGACAAGGCCCACTATACTTTACCTAGCTCCTACCTTGGAGGGTGCTACAAAAAAAAATTAATCTCGGGCTTTCCAATAAAAAAAACGGCAGTGTTTACATCTGACGGCATCGGGAAGTGATGTCATGACATCGCTTCCAGCGTCCGAGAGTCAAAGAGATGACCGGGGACCATCTAGTCCTCGCACAGCTCTATGGTAAACTTCTGCCGCTGTTGGGTTAATTCTCCAGCTCCCTGATCGCACGGGCAAGACCGGAGAAGCACCTGAGGGTGGCTGGAGGTGGAGGACATCCCCTCCCGCTACCTCATAAAACAATCAAGTGGCGAAACAGCTGCTATGATTATTTTTACGGTGCAGGGAAACGCTGGCTGAAAACGAAAATATCTGGATGATGTCTGCAGCTGCAGGCATGATCCATTTTTTGCCACTTCAAATCCCTGACCCGGGGGAAGTGGTTAAAAAAAAAAAAAAATCTATTTGATCCTAGTGCGGATATATAAAATTACCATAATGTCACAATGTGCACCAACCCTATCAGACAAGGATAACACTTCCTTAGATAGTAGCGGGTTTTATGAGTTGGCAATTCCTGTGTGTTCTGCTTTGGAAAGCCTAACCAGTATGGCTCTAATGCAGTGATCTTCAAACTGCGGCCTGGGGTCCAAATGCGGCCCTCTGCTTACTTTTTCCTGCCCTTGAGGTACTATTTCATCCACTGATACAGATAATGGGGCATAATTCCCCCCATTGATAACAATGAAGCGCCACAAATCCCCCCATTGACATGAATGAACTGGCACCAACAATGGGGCACCATTCCTCCTAATGATACCAACAAGGGGACACAATTCCTCCCAATGACACCAATGATGGGATACAATTCCTTCCAATGACACCAGTGATGAAACATAATTTCTCTCAATGATGCACAATTTCTCCCGAAAACACCAACAATGGGGCCCAATGACACCACTAATGGGACACAATTTCTTTCAATGGCGTTTAAGAAGGGTGCAATACCTCCTAATGATACCAACAAGGGGACAACGACACCAATGATGGGACACAATTCCTCCCAATGACACCAGTGATGCAACATACTTTCTCCCAACGACACCAATGATGGGACACAATTCCTCCCAATGACACCAGTGATGCGACATACTTTCTCCCAATGATGCACAATTTCTCCCGAAGACACCAACAATGGAGCCCAATGACACCACTGATGGGACACAATTTCTTTCAATGGCATTTAAGAAGGGTGCAAATCCTCCCTCTAACACCAGTGATGGGGCACAACTCCTCCACTGACACCAAAGAAGGGGCATTGATGTTTCTCACAGACGCAAGGACTTTCTACTTCCAATAACCAAAGTCCGGCCCTCCTAAAGTCTGAAGGACAGTAAACTGGCCCTTTGTTTAGAAAGTTTGGGGACCCCTACTCTAAAGTAACAAACTGCCACAAGAGTCCATTGATGAAACATGGCAATACTGGGAATAAAGAGGAGCATTGACACACTCCAGCCATCAATATCTCTGAGTTTATCGGCCTTGAGAAATCTCTGTTTTTGAGCTGTTGGTTGGTGCCTCCAAAGATCGGCAACCTCGTGTTTCTTGTTATTTTATTATTATTTTGGTTCCTGTTTTAAGGAATGTTTGTTTTATTTTTGTTATTGGTTTAATAAAGGGCCGTTACGGCCAAATTTTACTCCAACGATTGTGTTTTGGTATTTTTTCCACAGTTAGTTGGGGTAAAAGGGGTTGGGTTGGGTTTTTTCTACGGATAGTTGGGGTAAAAGGGGTTGGGTTGGGTTTTTTCTACAGATAGTTGGGGTAAAAGGGGTTGGGTTGGGTTTTTTCTACAGATAGTTGGGGTAAAAGGGGATGGGTTGGGTTTTTTCTGCAGGTAGTTGGGGTAAAAGGGGTTGGGTTGGGTTTTTTCTACAGATAGTTGGGGTAAAAGGCGTTGGGTTGGGTTTTTTTCTACAGATAGTTGGGGTAAAAGGGGTTGGATGGGTTTTTTCTACAGATAGTTGGGGTAAAAGGGGCTGGGTTGGTTAGAGGTTATTATGAGGTTGAGGATTACATCTGGGTTGCCTTTTTACATAGATTCTCTCAGATGATTAAGGGTGTTTTATTTGCCAACATCCCTTATTGAACTTATACACGTAAAACAACAGGCAATACTGGGAATAAAGAGGAGCATTGACACACTCCAGCCATCAATATCTCTGAGTTTATCGGCCTTGAGAAAACTCTGTTTTTGAGCTGTTGGTTGGTGCCTCCAAAGATCGGCAACCTCATGTTTCTTGCTATTTTATTATTATTTTGGTTCCTGTTTTAAGGAATGTTTGTTTTATTTTTGTTATTGGTTTAATAAAGGGCCGTTACGGCCAAATTTTACTCCAACGATTGTGTTTTGGTATTTTTTCCACAGTTAGTTGGGGTAAATGGGGTTGGGTTGGGTTTTTTCTACAGATAGTTGGGGTAAAAGGGGTTGGGTTGGGTTTTTTCTACAGATAGTTGGGGTAAAAGGGGTTGGGTTGGGTTTTTTCTACAGATAGTTGGGGTAAAAGGGGTTGGGTTGGGTTTTTTCTGCAGGTAGTTGGGATAAAAGGGGTTGGGTTGGGTTTTTTCTACAGATAGTTGGGGTAAAAGGCATTGGGTTGGGTTTTTTTCTACAGATAGTTGGGGTAAAAGGGGTTGGATGGGTTTTTTCTACAGATAGTTGGGGTAAAAGGGGTTGGGTTGGTTAGAGGTTATTATGAGGTTGAGGATTACATCTGGGGTGCCTTTTTACATAGATTCTCTCAGATGATTAAGGGTGTTTTAATTGCCAACATCCCTTATTGAACTTATACACGTAAAACAACAGGCAATACTGGGAATAAAGAGGAGCATTGACACACTCCAGCCATCAATATCTCTGAGTTTATCGGCCTTGAGAAAACTCTGTTTTTGAGCTGTTGGTTGGTGCCTCCAAAGATCGGCAACCTCATGTTTCTTGTTATTTTATTATTATTTTGGTTCCTGTTTTAAGGAATGTTTGTTATATTTTTGTTATTGGTTTAATAAAGGGCCGTTACGGCCAAATTTTACTCCAACGATTGTGTTTTGGTATTTTTTCCACAGTTAGTTGGGGTAAAAGGGGTTGGGTTGGGTTTTTTCTACAGATAGTTGGGGTAAAAGGGGTTTGGTTGGGTTTTTTCTACAGATAGTTGGGGTAAAAGGGGTTGGGTTGGGTTTTTTCTACAGATAGTTGGGGCAAAAAGGGTTGGGTTGGGTTTTTTCTGCAGGTAGTTGGGGTAAAAGGGGTTGGGTTGGGTTTTTTCTACAGATAGTTGGGGTAAAAGGCGTTGGGTTGGGTTTTCTTCTACAGATAGTTGGGGTAAAAGGGGTTGGATGGGTTTTTTCTACAGATAGTTGGGGTAAAAGGGGTTGGGTTGGTTAGAGGTTATTATGAGGTTGAGGATTACATCTGGGTTGCCTTTTTACATAGATTCTCTCAGATGATTAAGGGTGTTTTAATTGCCAACATCCCTTATTGAACTTATACACGTAAAACAACAGGCAATACTGGGAATAAAGAGGAGCATTGACACACTCCAGCCATCAATATCTCTGAGTTTATCGGCCTTGAGAAAACTCTGTTTTTGAGCTGTTGGTTGGTGCCTCCAAAGATCGGCAACCTCATGTTTCTTGTTATTTTATTATTATTTTGGTTCCTGTTTTAAGGAATGTTTGTTATATTTTTGTTATTGGTTTAATAAAGGGCCGTTACGGCCAAATTTTACTTCAACGATTGTGTTTTGCAATTTTTTCCACAGTTAGTTGGGGTAAAAAGGGTTGGGTTGGGTTTTTTCTACAGATAGTTGGGGTAAAAGGGGTTGGGTTTGGTTTTTTCTACAGATAGTTGGGGTAAAAGGGGTTGGGTTGGGTTTTTTCTACAGATAGTTGGGGTAAAAAGGGTTGGGTTGGGTTTTTTCTACAGTTAGTTGGGGTAAAAGGGGTTGGGTTGGGTTTTTTCTACAGATAGTTGGGGTAAAAGGGGTTGGGTTGGGTTTTTTCTACAGATAGTTGTGGTAAAAGGGCTTGGGTTGGGTTTTTTTCTGCAGGTAGTTGGGGTAAAAGGGGTTGGGTTGGTTAGAGGTTTTTATGAGGTTGAGGATTACATCTGGGGTGCCTTTTTACATAGATTCTCTCAGATGATTAAGGGTGTTTTAATTGCCAACATCCCTTATTGAACTTATACACGTAAAACAACAGGCAATACTGGGAATAAAGAGGAGCATTGACACACTCCAGCCATCAATATTTTTTGATATCGGCCTTGAGAAATCTCTGTTTTTGAGCTGTTATGTGTTACATGCTTTATCAGTCATTTTTTTTTTTATATATATTGCCTTTGATTTATAAATAAAGCTTAATTTAATCCTTGTGATAGGCTGGCCCTTACAAAAGGTACATGGAGCGCAGACAAAAACCAGAGGCTGCCGGGGATCAGCTGCGCTAAAAGACTATTTATTTAGTGGCGCAGATAAGCCGGCCTTCTGGTAGCAGACGGGTTCGTGGGATTGAAGCGTGGGGTCCTGTGCCAGATTCATTATACAAGGGAGTATTTCCTTTACCTGATAAATGTGGCTCGCCTTGTATACCAGGTTACTTCCTCTGGACATCCCTGTCTTAGGGCTTATTAAAACCTCCTGCAAAGCCCAATATAACTTTATATAACATCCTGCTGGGACCATCCATCCTTGGCTTTATCTGCAGGTTGACAGCTCCCTCAAGAACCCAGAAAACCCTTTTGAGAAAAAGCAGAGAGGCATTTTTTTTTTTCCTCCTTTGTGGCAAAACTGCATTGTGGTTAATACTTTATAAAATAAATATTAAGCTGGAGTGTGGGAATGACTTGTAGCATTTATAGAGGGGGGTGCAGGGGGAGCAGACAGTCGAGCCAAACACGTCGAAAAAGTGAGGCAAGCACAAACTAGGTATTTTCTGACACCCGGCCCATAGAATATACATCTGTTTATCTTTTATAAGATCCACGCTGTGCTGCGAACTTAACTTGAATACAAAGGTCCAGAAAGTTGTCATGGATAGCAGTAACCAAAAGAAATACAGAACATTAACCCCTTTACTGAAATTCACCCATCTCTACGGCATAGGAAGAACAGCTGGCTTAGAGTGTCTCTTCTATTATCATAGTGAAGCCATTCATTGGAACCCAAACCCCTCAAATGCAAATATAAAATTAGCTGCAATTTTACAAGAGCTTTTTTAATATATTAAGAAATCAAACTAAATTACAAACATGATTTCCTAATCGTACAATTTAGGGTACAGGCTTCCAATAATCAAGAAAATGGTTTATATGCTGCCAAATCAGGGGCGTAACTACAGGGGTTGCAGGGGTTGCAATTGCAACCGGGCCCCATGCTCCAGGGGGCCTGTGCGGCTCCCCTGTACACCTGGATAGGAGGGGCCGTGGGGGCAGCATGTAGAGAAATCACCGTCCTCCTTTTTCCTCCTGTAGCTGCAGGAGGAGATTGGTTCCTCTGTATGCTGCCCCCGCCACTCCTCCTATCCAGTTCACTTGTGTTCTGCTGTCTCTGGGCCCCTGTGTGCTCCCCTGCCCCCCCCCCCACTGTGCTTTCCCCCCTCCCCCACTGTGCTCCCTCCCCTCACCTGCCAGCTGCTGCAGGGGATGTGTCACAATAGAGAACCAGGAAGGGGTCAGTAAATATGTAATTTACCAGCTCCTTCCTTTTCTGAATGGACAGAGTCATAGTCAGTGACATTGTAAAAATGTAATAAAATGATAAAAAATAATACAAATTAAAACACCAAAAAAAAAAAAAAAAAACTACTGACACCAGTGGGTGAACATCCAGGATCACAAAGGTCACACTTACAACCAGGCTCTGGCATTCCACCACCGTGGGGAGGCCCCATGATGGCAGCAAGGGGCCCAGTGCAGAACTTGTGAAAGGGTCCCACTGCGGGACTGTAATAAAGGGTCCCACAACTAGAGTAAAGGGCCCCAGGATCAGTAGGAAGAGCCCCAAGCTTGAAGGGAAGGGAAGGGCCCCGGCCAGGGGTCCGGGGGGCCCTTCGTGGTTTCTTGCACCGGGGCCCTGAAGGTTCTAGTTACGCCTCTGTGCCAAACAAAGTTGTTAGGACAGCCCAAAGAAACCCAACCCGTTTTTTTGCTAGTGTCCATAGGCAATAGAGAACCTCTCTCTAATGAGAGCAGGTTTCTGGCTTTTAATTCCGATTCTACCTGGAAGATTGAGAAAGCTATGCTGTCTGTTGCATGTAAAAGCCTTTTCACAGTAACTACAGGTAAGCCTTACTATAGGCTTGCCTGTAGGTACAAGTGGTGGAACAGAGTTTACTACCACTTTATTGACCGGTCAAACATCCTGTTTCACAGTTGCTAACTTTAACAGCTTGGCTGTTGAAACCCAACTCCTGAGAGATCAGGGTCTCTATTATTCCTGCGCTGCTTAAAGCTAGGATATCAACCTCTCTGGAGATCCATTATCTCAAGGCTTGCTTCACATAGTGCAAGTAAAAGAAGTATTCATCCTTGAAGAGACATCGTCCTTTCTCCAGTCTGGGCTGGAGCAACATTTGGCCCTGATCACCCTGAAGGATTAGGTTTCAGCCTTGGCCATTCTCTTTCAGAAGCCTCTGGTCATTAATTTACGGGTAAAGGTCTTTGTTTATTTGGTGGCTACCACCTTCATGCACCTGTCTCTCTCTGAAATCTCAATTTGGTTCTGTCACCCTCTTTTTCAGCTTATTTGAGATATTCCCTTGGCCGACTTGTTTTTCTGGCGGCTAGCACGTTAACGAGATAGGTCTTGGAACTGTCAGTCTCATATTGTAAAGAACACTTACTTGTTCTTCATGAAGACTATGTGGTTTTGAGGCCTTGGGACTCATTTCTCGATAAAGTGGTCTTCTTCCTTCCACATTAATCAGAACATTAACCTGTCCTCTTTGTTCAGCTCCAAAGCATCCCAAGGAGATCTATCCACCCTTGCAGTGCGAGTTTATCTCTTGGTCACTGCTTCCACCTGAACCTTGAATATTCTTTGTCCTCTCTGCGGGGTCTCACACAGGGTTTCTTACATCTCATTTCATGATTTCTAGGTGGATTAGATGGCAGGTTCTCCCGTTCTCCCGAGGCTTATGGCTTGAAGGGCAGATCTGCTCCTTGCCCTGTTACGGCTCGCTCATTCAGTCGATATCTCTTGAGCTTTTCAGCATCAAGAGCAGGTTTCTCAGATTTGCAAGGCCACCACCTGGTCCCCTGCCTGTACGATTGTTAAACTTTACCAGGTGAATGTTCAGGCCCCTGATGACACCAGCTTTGTCCGTTTCAAGCCGCTCTCTTGATCACCCTGAAGGATTAGGTTTCAGCCTTGGCCATTCTCTTTCAGAAGCCTCTGGTCATTAATTTACGGGTAAAGGTCTTTGTTTATTTGGTGGCTACCACCTTCATGCACCTGTCTCTCTCTGAATTCTCAATTTGGTTCTGTCACCCTCTTTTTCAGCCTATTTGAGATATTCCCTTGGCCGACTTGTTTTTCTGGTCGCTAGCACGTTGACGAGATAGGTCTTGGAACTGTCAGTCTCATGTTGTAAAGAACACTTACTTGTTCTTCATGAAGACTATGTGGTTTTGAGGCCTTGAGACTCATTTTTCCAAAAGTAGTCTTCTTCCTTCCACATTCATCAGAACATTAACCTGTCCTCTTTGGCAATGTGGGCTATGTGGGACTTTAAGTGAGACAACAGAAGGTATGCCCAGCGTCTCCATCCCTGTATCGGAAAAAACAAATTGAAAAGGATTAAGAGAGGTGCATGGAAGCCAGCCAGCCCCCCGTCTGATGTACTCACCCTAAAGTCTACCACCAACCAAGTAGACCTGTCTCATGATATAAATAAAGAACAGGGGTTTAGTTATCACGCATTTGCAAACAAATGTGCAAGCTGCAGAGCCACGACACGGCACCCTGTTTTATCTGCAGTCCTAACACTTTTAAATTTGAGTGTCTCCACTCTGGGAGCATGTGGCTGCTAATGGATGGATAGGAGGCAGGTGAGAGGGAGCAGCCCAAACTCCCCCCCAACCCACCTCCATCCATGGCTGGTCTAGTATCTCAAAACTCTAATAGCAATGTTCTTAAGATGGTACAAACTGAAAACGACCAGCTGAGAAGCATACACCTCCAACCCCTTGGTGGATGCAGTGTAAAACACAGATTGGGACTTTATGTGAGGCAATTTGCCTGTATAGCCCAGTGCCTCCATCCCTAATTTCATAAAATATTTGGGACTTTACATGAGACAAGCAGGTCATGCTATGGTCTCCAACCCTAGTATGAAAAAACTGGGGTCAAATTAGACTGCATCCACCAAAAACGCACGAAAATCACACGGTGGGACTTTAAATGAAGCACCAGCCTGTAGGCGAGGTGCCTCCATCCCTGGTTACATAGACAATGTGGGCTATGTGGGACTTTAAGTGAGACAACAGAAGGTATGCCCAGCGTCTCCATCCCTGTATCGGAAAAAAAAAAATTGAAGAGGACATTAACCTGTCCTCTTTGTCCAGCTCCAAAGCATCCCAAGGAGATGTATCCATGCTTGCAGTGCGAGTTTATCTCTTGGTCACTGCTTCCACCTGAACCTTAAATATTCTTTGTCCTCTCTGAGGGGTCTCACACAGGGTTTCTTACATCTCATTTCATGATTTCTAGGTGGATTAGATGGCAGGTTCTCCCGTTCTCCTGAGGCTTACGACTTGAAGGACAGATCTGCTCCTTGCCCTGTTACGGCTCATTCATTCAGTCGATATCTCTTGAGCTTTTCAGCATCGGGAGCAGGTTTCTCAGATTTGCAAGGCCACCACCTGGTCCCCTGTCTGTACGATTGTTAAACTTTACCAGGTGAATGTTCAGGCCCCTGATGACACCAGCTTTGTCCGTTTCAAGACGCTCTCTTGGGAACCTGAACCTTGGAAACCTAATTACATTTTTTTTTAAAGTTTTGGATGGAGTAGAGAAGTCCAAAATCCCTGTGAGGTTTTAATTCTGGTCCATAGTGAATTCTCTGTTTCTATGACAACTGTCTAAGAGGGTATTTTCCATAACTTTGGAGGGATTTATTCTCAGTATTATGCCTCCAGGACAGGAAGTAACCAATCCATATTCTTTCTGAAAATACAATTAATATTTTGGCTTAAGATAAACACTGTTACATGCAAAACTGTAGACCCGAGAAGAGCCACCAGTTGACTCTTGTAAGGTGCAGAGATGTATAGTAACTAGGTAGAACTACTTCACTACTGTACTTAAAGCGGAGTTCTAGCCTAACTGCACACTCACCTGTCCCACGGTCCAGTGATGCGCAGTCTTCTCCCTCTCTGCTCTGCGGCGCCGGGTACGCACTTCGCATGCGCGAGTTTGGCCGGCAATCTTCTGGGACCTCTGACATGTCCCAGAAGATTGCAGGGAGGGAGGGAGAGAGGAGAACTTCCGCTCAGGGCGCCGTGGCGCTCTGAGCGGAAGTGGGAGCGGGTACCTGTCAAAACTAGGTACCCGCTCCCCCCCCCCCCCCCAAAAATGACATGCCAAATGTGGCATGTCAGGGGGTTAGGACTATTTAAAGCGGAAGTTCCACTTTTGGGAAAAAAAAATACTTGCAATACTTAAAAAATGTTGAATACTTTAGTACTTCTACTCAAGTCACTTTTTGATCGAGCACTTCCACTTCTACTCAAGTCACTTTTTGATGGAGCACTTGTACTTTTACTCAAGTATGGGTTTCGAGTACTTTATACAACTCTGGTAAGGTGTCCTTGTTCCCATGCAGAATACATTTGACATGTCTACTAATGCTGCCTTTGGGAGGTGGGTACTGGACATTTTCAGCACTGAATTGAGGCCTTAGCTCTGAGATGTGAAAACTGCCCAGAAAGGTTCCCTACAAGGGCAAGAGAAAATAGAAATATTGGCCTCTTTCGTGCTCCTCGAACACACGATTCTAAGGCGGGATCTGCGTTTGGCTGTAACAGAGTTTATGCATGTTTTCACCAAGGCGAAGATGTGTAAACTTTCTGAAAGTGTCTGACATCCGTCCAGCTGGATGGTAGAAGATCAAACTCTCTTCTCTCTGATATTTCCTGTAATTTCTTCTAAATTGGAAACACTGTTTACAGGGCAATTTCCCATTGTGAATAGATGATGAGATTTTGGCAGCCATTTGTGTAATGGATTAGGGATGCCAGTGGCCATTCTGAGATTCCCAGATGATAAAATGTAGAAGAAATTCTCACAACAAGCCCAATGTGAGAGTTTACAGCTGAGATATAAAGCTAGCCACTGCTGATTGCATCCCCGAGAATGGCAGGCAGTGATATATCAGCCCATTAATAGCTGTGAATGCAATGCTCCCTTTCATTACGATTAATCAAGTTAGTGGTCAACTGGATGGTTTTACATACGCCTGGCTCTACTCTTTAACACGACAATAGTATATCCTGGGCTTGATGGAATTTCGGTTGTTGTCCGCTGTTATGTATTCATCCCGTGGATTAATTTTACATGCCTTATACACTTAATGCTCTGGGCTCTCTGCCCCCCTCCCCCTGGATCACACTGCTGCCTTATACACACACTGCTCCGGCTTTCTGCCTGCCTCCCCCTGAATTACACTGCTGTCTTATACACACAATGCTCCGGCTCTCTGCCCCCCTCCCTCCGGATCACATTGCTGAGTTATACACACACTGCTCCGACTCTCTGCCTGCCTCCCCCTGGACCACACTGCTTCCTTATATACACAATGCTCCGGCTCTCTGCCCGCCTCCCTCCGGATCACATTGCTGCCTTATACACACACTGCTCCGACTCTATGCCTGCCTCCCCCTGAATTACACTGCTGTCTTATACACACAATGCTCCGGCTCTCTGCCCCCCTCACTCCGGATCACATTGCTGAGTTATACACACACTGCTCCGACTCTCTGCCTGCCTCCCCCTTGACCACACTGCTGCCTTATACACACAATCCTCCGGCTCTCTGCCCCTCTTCCCTCCGGATCACATTGCTGCCTTATACACACAATGCTCCGGCTCTCTGCCCCCCTCCCTCCAGATCACATTGCTGCCTTATACACACACTGCTCTGACTCTCTGCCTGCCTCCCCCTTGACCACACTGCTGCTATATACACACAATTCTCCAGCTCTCTGCCCCTCTTCCCCTGGATCACACTGCTGCCTTATACACACAATCCTCCAGCTCTCTGCCCCCTCCCCCTGGATCACATTGCTGCCTTATACACACAATGCTCTGGCTCTCTGCCCCCCTCCCCCTGGATCACATTTTTCCTTATACACACAATGCTCTGGCTCTCTGTCCCCCTCCCTCTGGATCACACTGCTGCCTTATACACACACTGCTCCGACTCTCTGCTCCTCTCCCTCTGGATCACACTGCTGCCTTATACACACACTGCTCCGACTCTCTGCCCGCCTCCCCCTGGACCACACTGCTGTCTTATACACACAATGCTCCGGCTCTCTGCCCCCCTCCCCCTGGATCACATTGCTGCCTTATACATACAGTACTCTGGCTCTCTGCCCCCCTCCCCCTGGATCACACTGCTGCCTTATACACACACTTCTCCGACTCTCTGCCCGCCTCCCCCTGGACCACACTGCTTCCTTATATACACAATGCTCCGGCTCTCTGCCCGCCTCCCTCCGGATCACATTGCTGCCTTATACACACACTGCTCCGACTCTATGCCTGCCTCCCCCTGAATTACACTGCTGTCTTATACACACAATGCTCCGGCTCTCTGCCCCCCTCACTCCGGATCACATTGCTGAGTTATACACACACTGCTCCGACTCTCTGCCTGCCTCCCCCTTGACCACACTGCTGCCTTATACACACAATCCTCCGGCTCTCTGCCCCTCTTCCCTCTGGATCACATTGCTGCCTTATACACACAATGCTCCGGCTCTCTGCCCCCCTCCGCCTGGATCACATTGCTGCCTTATACACATGATGCTCTGGCTCTCTGCCCCCCTCCCCCTGGGTGACACTCGTGGACATCCTTGGAAAGAGATGTGGGATCAGGTAAGTATTAGGAGGTGCTGGGGCGACTGTTGCACACAGAAGGCTTTTTATCTTAATGCATAGAATGCACCTTCTGGCTTTGCAACCCTTTTAAAGGTTTTTGGATAGCATAGGGAAGGGTTAACACCCCTGTAACCTTTGTTTTACTGTCTGCGCCCCCGTTCAGAAGATTTCACCTCACTTTCTGTCCCTGTGGCAAGTTTGCTGAGTTTGCCAGGGCGGGGAGTGGGTCTTCCAGCTCAGTTCGCCATGGCAGGAAGTGAGCCGGAAGTTCTGCCCCTCCCCCCTTTAAAAAAGTGCAACGCAATTCCTGCATGCGCAATAGGAAATCGGCTGTGAAGCCACAAGGCTTTACTGCCAGTATCTCTTAGCCAAGATGGCGACGCCAGCACCTCCCCCCCCCCCCCTCCGCTGCCACATTTGGCACCATTTGGGGGGGAGTGAGTGTTCCAGCTCAGTTCGCCAGAGCGAAGTGAGACGGAAATTTAGACCCCCCCATCCCAGCCCATTGAAAAAGCACAGCGCAATTCTCGCATGCACAGTAGGAAACCGCTTGTCAAGCTGCATGGCTTCACTGCTCCTTTCTCTTAGCCTTTTGGGGGGGAGTGAGTCTTCCAGCTCAGTTCCATACGGTGAAGTGACCTGGAAGTTCGGCCTCTCCTCCCCCCCAGCCCATTAAAAAAGCTCAGCGCAATTTGCACTGGCGCAGTAGGAAACTGACTGTGAAGCTGCAAGGCCAGCACCAGCACCTCCCCCCCCCCCCCCCCTTCGCTGCCACGTTTGCCACCTTTTGGGAGAAGAGTGGGTCTTCCAGCTCAGTTAACCACTGCGAAGTGAGCCAGAAGTTAGGAGGCCCCTCCCCCCAGCCCAATAAAAAAGCTCAGCGCAATTTGCGCAGTAGGAAACTGACTGTGAAGCTGTAAGGCTTCACTGCTAGTTTCTCTTAGCCACAATGGCGGCACCAGTACCCCCCCCCCCCACACCCTCCGCTGCTAAATTTGGCACCTGTTGGGGGGGGGGGGAGTGGGTCTTCTTCCTGCTCAGTTTTCCACTGTGAAGTTCGCCGGAAGTTCGACCCCCCACCGGCTCATTAAAAAAGTGCAGCGAAATTTGCGCATGCGCAGTAGGGAACTGGCTGTGAAGCCAGGTCAGGCCTTTTTCTAATTTGTTGCTTACAAGTTAAAATTCATATTTTTTTGCTAGAAAAATACTTAGAAACCCCCAAACATTATATATATATTTTTTAGCAGAGACCCTAGAGAATAAAATGGCGGTCGTTGTAATCTTTTGCAATATACTTGAGGCGTTCCGATAAGAACAGTTCCATTGCACTGAATAGAGCGCCACTTGTCAGGTGACCAGGCAAAATAAATTGTGATTCTCATTTCATCCAGAACTGTGCAGCTCTAGTCATAGGGGTGCGCACAGGGTGTGCCAGGTGTGCCTGGGCACACCCTAATCACCTAGTGTGCATTAGCATTATCGCTCTGTGTGGCAGCGGGGAGTTGGGAAAGATTTCCCTCATACCGGCTCTGCCATAAGAGAAGTGCTTATGCACTTGTTTGACTGTGCCAGCAGGGAGATAAATGTGCAAAGGCCATATACTGTATATGTAGACACACACATGCATATGTGTTTGAGCTTTGGGGTGCACACCCTAATGCAATAGGCTGCGCACACCTATGGCTCTAGGACACACCTTGGGGTTAGGGTTGCCACCTCAACCCTTTATTCCAGGACACATAATAATTACACAGGTTCTGAGGCTGACATAATGCACATGAGGCACCAAGTGAGTTTAATTACCACCTTAACCACTTGCCAACCAGCCTCCTCAGTTATACGGCGGCAGATTCCTGCGAATCGCCATACCTGTACGCCGGTTCGCGGGAGCGCTCCTGTGGGTACGTGCGCCCGCGTACACTCAACAGCGGGGAAGCCGAGAACCCTGTGAAGAGAGAACGGCGGTCTGCTGTTGTAAGCACAGCAGACCGTTGTTCTCTCTGGTATCAACACAGAGCTCCTCCTATTTAGGATCACAGGTCTCTGTGTTGATATTACCCCTACACCTACCCCTACCCCTATATTAGTCCCTCCCCCACACAGTTAGAACAGGATCCCCATAGTTCCCCAAGGTCCCCTATAGATCCCCTTTAAAAGCAGGGTACCCATAGATCCCCTTTAGAGCAGGCCAGGATCCCCATAGATCCCCGTTAGGGCAGGCCAAGGTCCCCCATAGATCCCCTTTATAGCAGGGTTCCCCATAGATCTCCCTTTAGAGCAGGATCCCCATAGATCCCCCTTTCGAGCAGGGTCCCTATAGATCCCTCTTTAGTCTTACCTTTTCACCTATATTACCAGTGCTACCAGGTTTTCCTGCACCACCAGGTACTCCAGGCTCTCCCTGCAAAGAATATATATATATATATATATATAGCCAATATGACCCCCTTTAGAGCCGGCCAGGATCCCTATAGATCCCCTTTAGGGCAGGCCAAGGTCCCCTATAGATCCCCTTTAGAGCAGGGTCCCCATAGATCCCCCTTTAGAGCAGCCCAGGATCCCCATAGCTCCCCGTTAGGGCAGGCCAAGGTCCCCCATAGATCCCCTTTAGAGCAGGGTTCCCCATAGATCTCCCTTTAGAGCAGGATCCCCATAGATCCCCCTTTAGAGCAGGGTCCCCATAGATCCCTCTTTAGTCTTACCTTTTCACCTAAAATCCCAGTGCTACCAGTTTTTCCTGCACCACCAGGTACTCCAGGCTCTCCCTGCAAAGAATATATATATATATATGTAGCCAATATGACCCCATTTAGAGCAGGCCAGAATCCCCATAGATCCCCTTTAGGGCAGGCCAAGGTCCCCTATAGATCCCCTTTAGAGCAGGGTCCCCATATATCCCCCTTTAGAGCAGGCCAGGATCCCCATAGATCCCCATTAGGGCAGGCCAAGGTCCCCCATAGATCCCCTTTAGAGCAGGGTTCCCCATAGATCTCCCTTTAGAGCAGGATCCCCATAGATCCCTCTTTATTCTTACCTTTTCACCTATATTCCCCATGCTACCTGGTTTTCCTGCACCACCAGGTACTCCAGGCTCTCCCTGCAAAGAATATATATATATTTAGCCAATACGACCCCCTTTAGAGCAGACCAGGGTCCCCATAAATCCCCCTTTAGAGCAGGCCAGGATCCCCATAGATCCCCATTAGGGCAGGCTAAGGTCCCCCATAGATCCCCTTTAGAGCAGGGTTCCCCATAGATCTCCCTTTAGAGCAGGATCCCCATAGATCCCCCTGTAGAGCAGGGTCCCCATAGATCCCTCTTTAGTCTTATCTTTTCACCTGTATTCCCCATGCTACCAGTTTTTCCTGCACCACCAGGTACTCCAGGCTCTCCCTGCAAAGAATATATATATAGCCAATATGACCCCCTTTAGAGCAGGCCAGGATCCCCATAGATCCCCCTGTAGAGCAGGGTCCCCATAGATCCCTCTTTAGTCTTATCTTTTCACCTGTATTCCCCATGCTACCAGTTTTTCCTGCACCACCAGGTACTCCAGGCTCTCCCTGCAAAGAATATATATATAGCCAATATGACCCCCTTTAGGGCAGGCCAAGGTCCCCTATAATCCCCTTTAGAGCAGGATCCCCATAGATCCCCGTTAGAGCAGGGTCCCCATAGATCCCCCTTTAGTCTTACCTTTTCACCTAAATTCCCTGTGCTACCAGTTTTTCCTGCACCACCAGGTACTCCCTGCAAAGAATATATATATATATATATATATATATAGCCAATATGACCCCCTTTAGAACAGGCCAGGATCCCCATAGATCCCCTTTAGGGCAGGCCAAGGTCCCCCATAGATCCCCTTTAGAGCAGGATCCCCCATAGATCTCCCTTTAGAGGAGGGTCCCCAAAGATTCCCCTCTTAGAGCAGGCCAGGAAATTTCCGGGGGGGGGGGGGGCACTTGCCCCCCTTTCGTATGCCCATTAATTATTAACGTGTGTCTTGGTTTAATGGGATGAGGTGGTACCCCTACTCTTACGTAGGGTCTTACGCATTAAACATTTAAAACTCCTAACAGGTTCACTTTCAGACAGGACTGGGCCAAGATATTCATTATATGATTTTAATTGGAGGAATCGCATCCAGAGGCGGACAAGGATCCTAATCCATTCCAGGACAACGTGTTTCTGGATATCAAAGCTAACTAGACGTCTCTATCACCGGCTGAAATAAATCCAGAGCTCACATCTATCAGCAGCTCCATAAATCTAGAAACTCCAAACTTCATCTATCACACGATTATTTCCTGGCATGAAAAGTGGACTTCATGTAAACTGTAAGCAGAATGGATCTGGGAAAAGGTTCCACCGCCGCTTAATAATGTCCTCAGGTACAGCCTAAGTAAAAGTAGCAGGAATTGATGACATTCCTCTCTGTGATGTCATCGCTTGTAGGAAACAATTGCCAGCATGGCGTCCTACAGAACACGCTCAGAACATTCAGATGATGTAAACTGAGGTCACCTTTGGGCGTTTGTCTTTGGCTTTACCTCGAATCTTCCCCAACATGCTGGAACTCGGGGCTGAGATGGAAGCCAATGATTGTGAGGACTTCAACCTATCTACAGAAGAGACAGCGACTACAAAATCACCACTGCGCCTTCATAGTTCTCAAGGTAATCAAACCACTTCTGGACCGGGAGATTTTCCCCCCTTAATGACCAGGCCATTTTTTGCGATTCAGTACTGCGTTACTTTAACTGACAATTGCGCGGTCATGCAAAGCTGTACCCAAATAAAATTGATGTCCTTTTTTCCCCACAAACAGAACTTTCTATTGTTGGTATTTGATCACCTGTGCGATTTTTATTTTTTGCGCTATAAACAAAAAAAGAGCGACAATTCTGAAGAAAAAAAACAATATTTTTCACATTCTGCTATATAACATTCCCAATAAAAAAAATGTAAAAATCTAAATTTTTTCATCAATTTAGGCCAATATGTATTCTGCTATATATTTATGGTAAAAAATAAATAGATAAAAAATAAGTGTATATTGATTGGGTTGCAAACAAAGCGCGACAATTCTGGAAAAAAAAAAAAAAAACAATATTTTTCACATTCTGCTATATGACATTCCAAAAAAAAAAAAAAAAATGAAAAAATCTAAATTTTTTCATCATTTTTGTCCAATATGTATTCTGCTACATATTTTTGGTAAAAAATAAATAAATAAAAAATAAGTGTCTATTGATTGGTTTGCAAAAAAAGCCCGACAATTCTGAAAAAAAAAAAAAAAAAAAACAATATTTTTCAATTTCTGCTATGTGACATTCCCAAAAAAAAATTTAAAAATCTAAATTTTTTCATCATTTTTGGCCAATATGTATTCTGCTACATATTTTTGGTAAAAAAAAATAAATAAATAAAAAATAAGTGTATATTGATTGGTTTGCAAACAAAGCACGACAATTCTGAAAAAAAAAATAAAAAACGATATTTTTCACATTCTGCTATATAACATTCCCAATAAAAAAAATGTAAAAATCTAAATTTTTTCATCAATTTAGGCCAATATGTATTCTGCTACATATTTTTGGTAAAAAATAAATAAATAAAAAATAAGTGTATATTGATTGGTTTGCAAACAAAGCGCAACAATTATGAAAAAAAAAAAAAAAACAATATTTTTCACATTCTGCTATATGACATTCCCCCCCAAAAAAATGAAAAAATCTAAATTTTTTCATCATTTTTGGCCAATATATATTCTGCTACATATTTTTGGTGAAATTAAATAAATAAAAAATAAGTGTATATTGATTGGTTTGCAAAAAAAGCGCGACAATTCTGAAAAAAAAAAAAAAAACAATATTTTTCACATTCTGCTATATGACATTCCCAAAAAAAAAAAAAATGAAAAAATCTAGATTTTTTCATCATTTTTGTCCAATATGTATTCTGCTACATATTTTTGGTAAAAAATAAATAAATAAAAAATAAGTGTATATTGATTGGTTTGCAAAAAAAGCGCGACAATTCTGAAAAAAAAAAATAAATAAATATTTTTCCATTTCTGCTATATGACATTCCCAAAGAAAATGTAAAAATCTAAATTTTTTTCAACATTTTAGGCCAATATGTATTCTGCTACATATTTTTGGTAAAAAATAAATAAATAAAAAATAAGTGTATATTGATTGGTTTGCAAAAAAAGCCCAACAATTCTGAAAAAAAAAACAATATTTTTCACATTCTGCTATATGACATTCCCAATAAAAAAATGTAAAAATCAAAATTTTTTCAGCATTTTAGGCCAATATATATTCTGCTACATATTTTTGGTAAAAATAAATAAATCAAAAATAAGCGTATAATGATTGGTTTGCAAAAAAAAAAAAAAAAAAAAACAATATTTTTTTCCCATTCTGCTATATAGCATTGCCAAAAAAAAAAAAATTTCAAAATCAAATTTTTTTTATAATTTTAGGCCAATTTGTTTTCTGCTACATATTTTTGGTAAAAGAAAATCCCAATAAGCGTACTTTTGATTGGTTTGCGCAAAAGTTATCGCGTCTACAAACTAGGGGAAGATTTATGTCATTTTTATTGTTTCTTTTCTTTTTTTACTAGTAATGGCGGCGATCTGCGATTTTTAGCGGGACTGCGACATTACGGCGGACAGATCGGACCCCTAACTGACATTTTTTACACTTTTGGGGGGACCAGAGATATTACTACAGTAATCAGTGCTAAAAATATGCATTGTTACTGTAATAATGACACTGGCATGGAAGGGGTTAACTTTATTGGAGATGCAGGGGTTAAATGTGTCCCTAGGGCAGTGATGGCGAACCTTGGCACCCCAGATGTTTCGGAACTACATTTCCCATGATGCTCAACTACACTGCAGAGTGCATGAGCATCATGGGAAATATAGTTCCAAAACATCTGGGGTGCCAAGGTTCCCCATCACTGCCCTAGGGGGTGCTTTCTAACTGTGTGGGGGATGGGCTTCTGCAATGAACACAGGAACCTGTGATCATTAATAGGAGGAACACAGGATCCCTGTGTCCATTGCTGACAGAACAGCGGTCTGCCGTGTTTACAACGGCAGACCGCCGTTCTGTCTCTCCAGGAAGCAATCGCGGCCATAGGCCCCACAGATCAGCTTCCCCGCTGGTGAATAGGTGCATGCGCCTCCGCGAAGCGACGTATGGGTACGTCGTTTCGCTGGGAACGTGCCGACCTGCCGCTGTATATGTGCCACTGCTGTATTTTGTAGTCGGCCTTGGCCTAGGGCGACACTTTGCAGGGGGGGGGCAGCAAAAATGCCGCCCCTCCGCATAAAAAAAAAACCCGATCTGAGACAGAGACATGTCTGTAGTGCTCCGGTCATCTTGTTTGCAAGTCCCGCCGCCTCCGTCACTCACCTGGTCCTTGCCCGCCTCCCACACTCCACACACACATTCCGGCTTTCAGTAGGGGCGTACGTGGGAGTGAGGATCTCACGCCCCCATAGAGCCGCAGTGAGTGGCCAAACCGGCTGCTCTTCAATCAGTGGGTGGGGCGGAGCCTAATGCTCTGCCTACCCTCCTCCGCGCGGCCTGTGGAATACTAGCTTCTCCCCGCGGCAAATCAATGCAAACTCATTTAACTGTTCACATGCAGTGAAAGTTCATGTACTGTACTGCAAACTGCTCCAAGCTTTAACCACTTCTGGATTGGAAGATTTTCCCCCTTAATGACCAGGCCATTGGTATTTGGTCCCCTCTGCGATTTTTCTTTATTGCGCTATAAACAAAAAAAAGAGCAACAATTTGTTTTCACATTATGCTATATATATTCCCCAAAAAAAAAATTAAAATCAAAAATTTTCATCATTTTCAGCTAATTTGTATCCTGCTACATATTTTTGGTAAAAAAAAAAAAAATCCCAATAAGCGTATTTGGATTGGTTTGCGCAAAAGTTATCACGTCTACAAACTATGGTAAAGATTTGTCATTTTTTATTTATTTATTTATTTATTTTTTACTAGTAATGGCGGCGATCTGCGATTTTTAGCGGGACTGCGACATTGCGGCGGACAGATCGGACCCCTAACTGAAATTTTGGAGGGACCAGTGACATTACTACAGTAATCAGTGCTAAAAATATACACTGTTACTGTAATAATGACACTGGCAGGGGAGGGGGTTAACCCAGGGGTGATCAAAGGGTTAAGTGTGAGCCCAGGGGGTGTTTTCTAACTATATGGGGGAGGGACTTCTGAAATGAACATAGAGACCTGTGATCCTACATAGGAGGAACACAGGAGCTCTGTGATCATTCCAGAGAGAATAACGGTCTGCTGTTTACAACAGAAGAAGATTTAAAAAAAAAAGACAGCATTCAAAGCAGCCAAACTTGGCGTTTTGAATGCTTTTAAGTGCAGAGGAGGGGTTTGGGGTCTTTTAGACCCCCGGATCCCTCCACAAGAGTACCTGTCAAGTGCTAAAAAAAAAACATTTTTTAAATGTACGAAAATATCGGCCAATATCGGCCGACACTGATATTCAATGGCCAAAATATCGATATCGGTATCGAAAAACCGATATCGGTCGATCACTAATGTAAACTTATGAGCACAACTGAATATATGTGTGGAACTTAAACCTCATCAGGACTATAAAGACTCTTTCTTGATGCAGGAAATGTGGTGTTGATCAACTTTTTGTGCTTTTCTCCTGGACCTGATAAATAGCTATTTTTATGAGTAAAGTTTATGGGTGTGACGAAGCGCGTAGTATAACGTACCCTGGGTGAATGGGGGCACGCAGTTAAAAATCTGCCAGTCTTCCTGGCACCTCAGTGGCTCGCAAGTCTCCAGTGATCCGTATCGGTGACTTATCAGCGCAGTGTCTACAATTAGGCAGTTAGGGAGAGCCAGTGTTAACGTGATGTCTCGCTTCCTGTTAGTCTAAAAGAACCGTGTTCAAAGAGCAATGCGCCCCCCCCCCCCCCCCCTCCATCTGTACTCAATCATGGAGCATCTGCTTCCCATTCAAACATTTAAAGAGGTTTTTTTTTTTCTTTCGTAACCTCCCGCCTGGGTGTTAATTTTACACACACATGGCTGAAGGTATATACATATCGCTGGGACTGTATATGTTTGGTAGACCTGGGCTTTGCCATTCCCAGCGCCTGTTTGACGAAAGCGTGTGAACATGGCACTGATAGGCAACTTGCGTTGGATTGAAGAGAATTTCCTGGATTTTCATGGGAAATTTCGCTGAAACTGGAGACGGTTGGGAACAAAGTTGCTCAATTATGACTTTTCACTATTCTGTTGACTTTTAAACTTTTTACAGAAAAAAGAAACCAAAAAAAAAAAAAAAGTATATTGCTCAAGAATGCTCAGACAAGTTAGTCAGTCCTGTGTCATATTAACATTTCCAAAACCATGCAATATCCTCTACAGCAGCCTTTTTCAACCAGGGTGCCAAGGGGGCAGACTGGCAACTTTTGACTACAAACCAGAGGCCCATGGTGCAGCGACTCGGCTCCCCGCCCCCATGGGCATCCGCAGAACTTTTTTTCAGGGGGGGGGGGGGCATCATTTTAAGGTCACCAATGCTCCACCCCTCTTTGCCCCCATAGATCCCCCTTTAGGGCAGGCCAGGGTCCCCCATAGATCCCCTTTAGAACAGGGTCCCCATAGATCCCCCTTTAGAGCAGGCCAGGGTCCCCATAGATCCCCCTTTAGAGCAGGCCAGGGTCCCCCACAGATCCCCTTTAGAGCAAGGTCCCCATAGATCCCCTTTAGAGCAGGCTAGGATCCCCATAGATCCCCTTTAGAGCAGGCCAGGGTCCCCATCATAGATCCCTCTTTAGTCTTACCTATCCACCTATATTCTCTGTGCTACCACATTTTCCTGCACCACCAGGTACTCCAGGCTCTACCTGCAAAGAATATATATATATATATATATATATATATATATATATATATATATATATATATATATATATATATCCAATATGATCCCCTTTGGAGCAGGCCAGGATCCCCATAGATCCCTATTAGGGCAGGCCAGGGTCCCCATAGATCCCCCTTTAGGGCAGGCCAGGGTCCCCATAGATCCCCCTTCAGAGCAGACCAGGCCAGGGTCCCCCATAGATCCCCTTTAGAGCAGGATCCCCATAGATCCTCCTTTAGAGCAGGCCAGGGTCCCCATATATCCCCCTTCAGAGCAGACCAGGCCAGGGTCCCCCATAGATCCCCTTTAGAGCAGGATCCCCATAGATCCTCCTTTAGAGCAGGCCAGGGTCCCCATAGATCCCCTTTAGAGCAGGGTCCCCATAGATCCTCCTTTAGTGCAGGGTCTCCATAGATTCCTCTCTTAAAGCAGAGCAGGACATTTCCGGGGGGGGGGGGAGACGCTTGCCCCCCTTGCCTCCCCTTATGGATGCCCATGCCCCTCCCACTCTCTTCCATGTCTCCTCCTGACCCCCATTCCAAGCTGAAGCCCTGCTCCAGATACTCTCTACTTACCAGCTGAATCAGGGGGCGGTTGGGGGGGGGCTGGAACAGCTGAGTCTGGGCTTTTTACTTCTCTTCACCTGGAATCCTTTAGGCATGTCTGTGGCAGAAGCAGTGCAGCCTTTTTACAGGGCATCAGAGCGGCCCAGGGGGCAATTTCCCCCCTGGCCCAGTCCTCCCCTGCCAAGAGATGCCTTCTGAGCTCTTCAGGGGTGACTTGGCAAAATGCAAAAAATTGCCTCAAATTGCCCAAAATGGTCAGCATGGCAGGTGGATCTCGTCTGCATATTTTTGTTACACAAAGCCACAGGTTTTAATTTGTGCAGCATTACAACCTTGGGCACCATGTGATCCAGCTGTTGGGATTCTAATAAATGATGATGTCATAAATTGATAAGGAGGACATTGAGCACCTGAGCATGTCCTTGGTTGCCCTTCTTCTGCACTGGGGTCACATTAGCTGAATGAGTAAGGGAGAGGAGAAACACTGGAATACTAGTCAGTAACAGTGTGCAAAGGTGTATAAAATAAATCATCTCTAATGTTGAGTGTCCTATGTGTCCTATATCCCGGACGCGGCTCCCTGCTACGAGGCTGCGACTGAACTATCTCCTTTCTGGGCACATTACGATCTTGGTTGTCTCCCTGTAGAGTAAACATATACTGTATATGGTCTAGGGATAGACCGATTATCGGCAAGGCCGATATATCGAGGGCCGATATGCACTTTCCCCGATATATCGGTATCGGCTCCGGGACTGGCCGATATTGCCGATATTTTCGTGATGTCATTCTGCCTTCTTAGGCCGCTTCCCTCGCCTTGGAAAGCCTTGTCTTAAGTTGGTACTAGTCTCCAAGGAGTGTATCACAGCCATACACCCACCCACAGCAGCCCGGTGCCAGCCAGCCACCCATACCCACAGGCCTTGTACCAGCCAGCCACAGGCACTGTACCAGCCAGCCACCCACAGCCCCTGTGCAGGGACAGTCCCTCCAAATCAGGGACAGTTGGGGGCTATGCATTAAAATCGGCCCAAAGTAGTGAAGGGCAGAAACATAACTAGAACCTTCAGGGCCCCGGTGCAAGAAACCATGAAGGGCCCCCAGACCCCTGGTCGGGGCCCTTTCCTTCAAGCCTGGGGCTCTTCCCACTGATCCTGGGGCCCTTTACTCTCATTGCAGAGGCCCTTTATTACGGTCCCGCAGCGGGACCCTTTCACAAGTTCTGCAGTGGGCCCCCTTCCTGCCATCTTGGGGCCTCCCCATGGTGGTGGAATGCCAGGGCCCGGTTGCAAGTGTGACCTTTGCGATCCTGGAAGTTCACCCACTGGTGTCAGCAGTTTTTTATTTTTTTGGTATTTTAATTGTATTATTTTTTATCATTTTATTTTATTTTTTTACAATGTGACTGACTATGACTCTGTCCATTCAGAAAAGGAAGGAGCTGGTAAATTATATATTTACCGCCCCCCCTTCCTGGTTCTCTATTGTGACACATACCCTGCAGCAGCCGGCAGGAGAGGGGAGGGAGCACAGTGGGGAGGGGGGTGGGGGGGGGACCAGGGAAGCACAGTGGGGGAGGGGGAGGGAGCACAGTGGGGGGGAGCTCAGTGGGGGAGGGGGAGGGAGCACAGTGGGGGGGGGGGAGACCAGGGGAGCACACAGGGGCCCAGAGACAGCAGAACACAAGTGAACTGGATAGGAGGAGTGGCGGGGGCAGCATACAGAGGAACCAATCTCCTCCATTGTCCTCCTGCAGCTACAGAAGGAAAAAGGAGGACAGTGATTTCTCTACATGCTGCCCCCGCCGCCCCTCCTATCCAGGTGTACAGGGGAGCCACACAGACCCCCGTGGAGCATTGGACCAGGTTGCAATTGCAACCCCTGCAACCCCTGTAGTTACGCCCCTGGTGCAGGGACTACTTTGAAGTCGTACAGATACGAACGGCACTCATTGAAAAAGTCATGGAGTGCGACTTTGCAGTCCCAAATCGCAGGACAAGTCGCACAAGTGTGGAAAGGGGCCTAAGTGGTTAATCAATAACTTTCCTCCTGGAGATAAGCAAACTTCTGATTGCGGCATCCTGCGGCGGCGTACACACTGTTCCTTCCCTTCCTACCTACAGGAACACAAAATGACCCCGCGTACCATTAAATGTGATTTATCACCGACTCCACTTCTGAAAATTGTTTCTGTAATGTTGCTTAATTATTAGAGGATAACAAAGCAAACTTTTAATGGGGATCTGGAGGGAAAGAAAGCAAGAGGACTATAAACAGAATCCAGTGAAAAGCACTCTGCACAATCATTACAATTAGTAAAAAATGCACTATATTTAGTGACTAGTAACCGCAGCTCTTAAATGAATCGCAGGCCCCTTTCCAAGCCGGGGCGGCAGAGCCAAAATAAATAAATAGGTCTTCGATTTGCGACTTGTAATAAAGTTTTGGCCAAGCTCTGTGAGAGCGGTAATGGCTCCTCTTACATGCCTGCTGAACGGAGATAGATAGAAACCACATTGTGTGCGATGGAGATCCCATGTACAGACGCTGGGCGCGCTTCTGGAGACCTCGGGAAAAGGTGGTCTGAGCCTTGCGGGTCAAGTAAAAGAAAAGGCTTCATGACCCTTGTTTTCTTAACACTTTTGCCCTACGACCAGGCCATTTTTTGCGATTCGGCACTGCGTTACTTTAACTGACAATTAGGTGGTTGTGCGATGCTGTACCCAAATTAAATTGATGTCCTTGTTTCCAGGGATAGATCGATAGTGCATGAAATCACATACAGGTACATGATTTCACGCAGGAGGGCCGCACTGTTGCATTATATCTGCGCGGGGGGTGGTCCATAACAAACAAACAATTGAAAGCTTGTCTATTGATTGTTGATCCTGCCAGAAATCTTGTGAGCTGATAATTTTTCTGCACTCTTAACAGTTACATTGTTCCCAGTTTTCTCTTTGTGGAATAAACTCCTCTCCCTCCCCCTCACGTTATAGGGGTAGAATTCAGTGGCGGCTGGTGCACCATGCAACCACCCCGGCCCCCACCAGGCCGCACACCAGGACCACACCAGGACCCTGGACCCCCCACGGCTCACTCACCCTCAGCGACGGCAGCTTCAGCTTTGGCTTCCTCCCCCTCAGTAGAAGTGTCTCCTCCCCCATGCCCAATGGCATGGCGTCTACTTTCGGCCAATCAGGAAACAGGTCTCAGGACCCGCTTCCTGATTGGCCAGGAGACGGATCCGTGTGACGATAGCGAATATTTATTCGCCATTGTCACACAAGTGGGTGAACTCGGGGGTGCACTGCTCTGCGCCCCGAGCCCACCCTTTTTTTTTAGCCTATGAGAGTCTCTGGCTCTAATCACATGGCTAAAAAAAAAAGCCTCATTGAACTCCATGCGTCCGGCGCCCTGCATGTAGATTAGTGGGCCGGACGCATGGATACGGGGGGGGGGGGGGGGCGGCGCCCCTGCGCCCCATATGACCAACCGCCACTGGTAGAATTAGATGTGCCTCTGAATCTTCCTTTACCAAAAATATGTAGCAGAACACATATTGGCCTGAAAAAAAAAGAAATTAGATTTTTGAATTTTTTTTTTTTTTTATTTATTGCATAAAGCATATAGCATATCGTTTTTTCTTTTTTTTTTTTTTTTTTTTTCAAAATTGTCGCAAAATACGCTTATTGGGATTTTTTACCAAAAATATGGAGCAGAATACAAATTGGCCTAAAATGATGAAAAAATTTTTTTTTTTTTTATTTTTTTTTTTTTTTGGGAATGTTATATAGCAGAAAGTGAAAACTATTGTTTTTTTTTTTTTTTTCAGAATTGTCGCTCTTTTTTTGTTTATAGCGCAAAAAAAAAAAAAAAAAACGCACAGGTGAACAAATACCACCAAAAGAAAGCTCTATTTGAGGGGGGAAAAGGTCATCAATTTTATTTGTGTAAAGCGTTGCGCGACCGCGCAATTGTCAACTAAAATAACGCTGTGCCGTGTCGCAAAAATGGCCTGGTCATGAAAGGGGGGATTAACCTTCTGGGGCTAAAGTGGTTAACAGATGAACAAGGCACCCATTGATTAATTAATCTTCCACCCATGATGGATGTTACGAAACTCGCTTGCTGTCTCCTGCAGTGCTATTGTATTCTGCCAGTGGGGGGCGCAGAATACAATGATTACTGCTAGCGGCTATAGCCACTGGCAGTAATCAAATGCAGAAAAATGCATCGATTTGGGTAAAATCAGCCCGTCCATAGATGGATCCAAATTCAGTTGGTCTCTGCTGAACTTCCTGAATTTCGATCCATCTATGGCCGGCTTAAGAGAAGCTCATTGTTATAAACTTTGAACAGGTTCCCGACCGCCCGCCGCAGTTTTACTGCGAAAGTAGTGACTATTGCACATCCGTGCCAAGAGTACTCAGTCTTTCTCACCTTGTATCTCTTGTTGTTCTCTTCACAAGTGACCCTTATATTGTTCATTTTGACATTGGGAAGGGCTGACACTTGCAGCGTGTTTCCCGTTAATAGATTTGTATGGCTTCCTTCCAGTATTGCTTTTCTAAATAAAGAACGGAAATGACACTGGACATTTTCCCATTTTCTGCGCTCAGCATGGTCAGTCTGCGACGGTTCTGTATTGTGCCGTTTTCCCCCAAATTGACTGCAAGGTAAAAAAAAAAATGGATTGCGACCCAAAAGACCCCATGTGTGAGCCGCTCAGGCCCTCAGAAAGGGGTGCAAATCCTCAATGTCCACCGCTATGAGTGCCGGTCTGGGAGGGAGCGCGTTACGCCACCTGTAATTACCGGGTATGAAAAAGGTCTCCCCTAGGCACAAATCTGAAAGATCCTTCTGATCTATGTGGTAGTGGCAGCTTCAGCCTAGACTCAGACCCCGCTGACTAAGTCACGCCCACTGGCGTAACGCGTACGGGGGGAGGAGTCTGACGTCACTCGCGGCAGCCCGATGCTCTGATCGTTGTTTTACATGCCTGCAATCAGCACTGTGACAGTGCCATGTTTGTAAGTGTGATTTTATGCCTTTTATCATTAAAATGTCATGACAGAGAGCATTAGATCTTCTTTATTATATTTTTTTGGTTGATATGTCTGCAATGAGTCTGCTTGGGTCTGAGATCCCTTAAGAAGATTGCTGTCCACAGTGATTGTACAAAGCGTAGTGACCCCTAGTGGTCGAATGCTGAAGGTGAGAGGCTGTAATACCCTATGGTGAAGGAGTCACGGCTTTAGTGGTGTCTATCACTTACCTTTCCTGCACTGGAGACTTCCTAAATTGCTGTGGACTTTATGGACTCTCATATCATATCACACCGTAATGCACATTGTCATTTTTAGCGCTGCACTTTTGTATTTCTTAGACTCAGACCAGGCTAGGCCCCCAACGCGTTTCGCCACGCCCCGCCCCTCAGAGCTTAGTCACTGGGACGTATTGCTTGTTCCCCGTCAGGTGTACGGAGCAAGGTATGGTGGACCTGCCATAGCAGACAAAAATTTGTCTTCAGTATGTGCTATGTTAACCACTTGTGGACCGGAAGGTTTTGCCCCCTTAACCTCTTTACGACCGCCTGCCGCAGATGTACAGCCGCTCCTGCGAAAACTGCCGTAACTGTACGGCTATCGCGAGCAGGAGGCTAGAGGACAAGCGCGCCGCCACCGCCGGCGCGCTCCCGCCCCTGCTCATCAGCGGGGAAGCCGATGCAGCAGGCAGACGGCTCCGATTACAGCCTGACACCCGCGATCGTTCCCCTCTCTGAGAGAGAAGCACAGTCTGCTGTTGTAAACACAGCTGACCGTTCTTCTCCCTGGAATGATTATGGAGCTCCTGTGATCCTTCTATATAGGATCACAAGTCTCTATGATCATTTCACAAGCCCCTCCCCCCCACAGTTAGAATCACTCCCCTAGGCTCACATTTAACCCCTTGATCACCCACAATGTTAACTCCTTCCCTGCCAGTGTCATTAGTACAGTGACAGTGCATATTTTTAGCACTGATTACTGTAGTAATGTCACTGGTCCCCCCAAAAGTGGCAAAAATGTCAGTCAGGGGTCCGATCTGTCGGCCACAATGTCGCAGCCCCGCAAAAAAAAAAAAGAAGCAGATCGCCGCCATTACTAGTAAAAAAAAAAACAATAAAAATGACATAAATCTTTCCCATAGTTAGTAGATGCGATAACTTTTGCGCAAACCAATCAAAAAATGCTTATTGCGATTTTTTTTACCAAAGTTATGTAGCAGAAAACAAATTGGCCTAAAATGTTAAAAAAAATTTGATTTTTAGATTTTTTTTTTGTTTGGGAATGTTTTATAGTATAATGTGAAAAATATTGATTTTTTTTTTTTTTTCAGAATTGTCGCTCTTATTTTCTTTATAGGGCAAAAAATAAAAACCGCACAGGTGATCAAATACCACCAAAAGAAAGCTCTATTTGTGGGAAAAAAAGGACATCAATTTTGTTTGGGTACAGCGTCGCACGACCGCGCAATTGTCAGCTGGAGTCCGCAGACCAGGAAGGAAGAAGGGCGAAGATGGATGCTGCCTCCAGCGGGGACGACGCGGGCTTCGTTTGCAGGTAAGTGTCACATAATGTTACTAGCACATTATGCATTTACTTTGCAGGTAAACAAAAATACATTTTTTTTCCAGACTTTACTTCCTCTTTAACCACTTGCCCACCGGCCACTGTGCTGCTGCTGCGGCACAGTGGCTCGTTCCCGTCCAGCGACGTAGACCTACGTCGCTGGACTCCTCCCCCTGTAGGCGGCGCTCGCGCGCCGCCGGAGGCGCGCTCCTGCTGTTTTCATTCACAGCGGGAGTCGGGCCAGGGGAGGAGCAGCGGCGATCGCCGCTGCTCTTACCCGATCGTCGGGGATCGAGTCTGGAGATCCGCCCGCTGTGTGTAAACACAGCGGGCGGATCTCCATAGTGACAGGGAGTGACAGATCGGACTGTTCAGCATAGCTGGACATCCGATCTGTCCCTGTGTCACTCAGTCACCTCCCCCCCTACACGTCAGTAAGCACTAGGCATACATTAACCCCTCCCTCTCCAATAAAATGAACCCCTTCACTGCCAGTGTCATTTTTACAGTAACAGTGCATATTTATAGCACTGATTACTGTAGTAATGTCACTGGTACCCCCAAAAGTGTCAAAAATGTCAGTCAAGGGTCCGATCTGTCCGCCGCAATGTCGCAGTCCCGCAAAAAAAATCGCAGATCACCGCCATTACGCGTTAAAAAAAAAAACACCAAAAATGACAGAAATCTTTCCCTTAGTTAGTAAACGCAATAACTTTTGCGCAAACCAATTAAAATACGCTTATTGCGATTTTTTTTTACCAAACATAGGTTGCAGAAAACAAATTGGCCAAAAATTTTAAAAAAAATTGATTTTTACATATTTTTTGGGGGGAATTTCATATAAAAAAATGTGAAAAATATTGTTATTTTTTCAAATTAAACGCTCTTTTTTTGTTTGTAGCGCAAAAAGTAAAAATCGCACAGGTGATCAAATACCACCAAAAGAAAGCTCTGTTTGTGGGAAAAAAAGGACGTAAATTTCGTTTTTGTACGGCGTCGCACGACCGCGCAGTTGTCAGTTAAAGTCACACAGTGCCGAATCGCAAAAAGTAGCCTGGACGGAAGACAGCAAAATCCTCCGGTGGTAAAGTGGTTAAAATTCTACAAACAATACCCCATAATGACGTTTGTTTGGAATCTTTTCAAATTTATTAAAAATAAAAACCCAAAAAAATCAGACAGAGCTCCAGCGTTTCTCTGTGGGGAGAGGAGAACCTTCCAGAAGAACAACCATCTATCACTCCACCAATCAGGCCTGTATGGGTGTGGCCAGACGGAAACCACTCTTCAGTAAAAGGCACATGATAGCCCACCTGGAGTTTGCCAAAAGGCACCTGAAGGCACCCTCTTTCCCTAATCATGCTGTCCAATCAGCATCTTGATATGTCACACCTGTGAGATGGATGGATTATCTCGGCAAAGGAGAAGCGCTCACTAACACAGATTTACACAGATTTGTGAACAATATTGGAGAGAGATCGGCCTTTTGTGTACATAGAAAAAGTCTTAGATCTTTGAGTTCAGCTCATGGAAAATGGGGGGCAAAAACAAAAGTTTTGCATTTTTATAATTTTGTTCAGTATAATAATAATAATAACCAGCATAGGTGGCGGCAGCCTTCTCAGTGTTGGCGTAGCGAGTTCTTCTTTTCCTCACGCACTGTTGGCGGAGTTCCTAAGAGGCTTTAAGATTTTTTACAACTACAGAGAAAATGTACTTGGCTCATCAGCAGCGAGTAAGATGACAATGTAATAACAGCGGGCCTTTAATTCATTAGGGGGGACGGGTCTGTACAATATTAAACTCCGGCTGCACATTCTGAAATTGGAAGCTAAAACTGCTCAGGGGGGTGGATGGGATCCAGTTCCAGCGCCTCTGGACACTTTCCAGGATGGCTTGTTAAAAGTGGACGGACGCAGCGATAAGGGACGGTCAGCGGAACACTGAGTCCTCCCTGAGATATGGCTGGCGAGATATCGGATGAGCAATGACACCTTACATGTCAAAATATGCAGCATGAACCGCACATCCCGCCAGCTATGGAACTTCTCAAAACCCAGGTCCACAGGGAGCTCAGAGGATTTCTAAACTGCAGAATTATTGTGGGAAGTTCTAATAAGTCATACAGTGCCAGTAAGGCCTTTCTCATCAATTTACATTTAACCTCTTCCCTTACTACGAGAGGCAATGCATCCATTTATTAACACTCCCTTTACAATGTTACATTGGCAAAGCCACAGGACGTATTGTGAGGATGCTGAGATAGCCCTGCTTAGGTATGAATGATGGCAAAGGCAGCACTGATCTAGCAATGGACACCAGCAGCCTTCAGCTGAGATCTGATTGGTCTGTAAACAGGGCCGGTGCTTCCACTAGGCAAACTAGGCAGCCGCCTAGGGCACATTGCAACCTGGGGGCGCACTGCGCAGCCATGAGTCGGCACTCTCTCTGTCCATCATGAATGATCCTTGTGAGCTGAGGGGAGGGGGCGGCAGTGGGGGAGGAAGAATGGACAGAGGAAGATGCCAGGTGTCTGGGGCAGTGGCTCAACTACCAGGCCCTGGCTTTCCACCACTGTTGGGGGGGGGGGGGACAAGAGGCAGGAAGGGAGCCCACAGGAGTGCTGCCTGCATGATGATCCTCTTTGGCTGGAGCTGAGTGGTGTAAACCCTGGGCAGGTAGTGACTCTCTGCACTGAGCTGGTGGGCAGGCATTCATTTCCCTGGGTCGGTATTAAGCAGGGAGTGGAGGAGAGCTGAACCTGACCCAAGCTTGGCACTGGAGGGCGGCACCTTTACTGGAGCAGAAACGACGAGGCACCGGAATGGTCTGAGGAGGTTGGGGATTAGGGATGTGCGGAGTTCTCTGACTGCTGCTTCTCCTTTCACCAGGAGCCGGTTGGAGCTGTGGTGAGCACTGTGGTCCAGAAGAGGAGCATCCTAAGAGAAGGAATCAGCAGGATCACGGTGAAGGAGGGCAGAGTGCGGGCCACTCTCTTCATACTGCCCAGTGAGTGTCCCCAGAACAGGGGATCAGGGTCCCTGGGTGTGACATGGAGGTTCCCTGGTGTGAAAGGGAATCAGGGTCACCAAGTGTGCCATGGGGGATAGGGGTCACCGGGTATAACAGGGTTTCAGGGTCACCAGGTGTGCCATGAGGAATTGGGGTCCCTGGGTGTGCCATGGGGGACTGAGGTCCCCAGGTGTGACATGGAAAAACATCAGGGTCTCTGGGTATGACATGGAGGAACATCAGGTGCCCCTGGTGTGACATGGAGGATCATCGGGGTCCCTTGGTGTGGCATAGAGGGACATTACGGTCCCCAGGTGTGACATGGAGGAATATGGGTGTCACTGTGTATGACAGCATAACATAGAGGAGCCTTCCCTTTTTACTTTATTTTTTTTGGGGTGGGGGGCGCAAGTAGCTGGTCTTGCCTATTGCATAAAATAGTCTAGCACCGGCCCTGTCTGTAAAAATGGAAGACAAATTCTGGGCATGGTTGAGCCTTGGGTGCGGGACGAAACGCATTAGGTACGTGGCTTGGATGGAGCGAGCTGAGGCTGCTTTTATCTGGTAATCTTGAGACCAGGAATGTTGTGTCCTTATATCTATGCAGTATATTTATATATACACTGAACAAAATTATAAACACAACACTTTTGTTTTTGCCCCCATTTTTCATGAGCTGAACTCAAAGATCGAAGGCTTTTTCTATGTACACAAAAGGCCGATTTCTCTCAAATATTCTTCACAAATCTGTGTAAATCTGTGTTAGTGATCGCTTCTCCTTTGCCGAGATAATCCGTCCACCTCACAGGTCTGGCATATCAAGATGCTGATTGGACAGCATGATTATTGCACAGGTGTGCCTTAGGCTGCCCACAACAAAAGGCCACTCTATAATGTGCAGTTTTACTGTATTGGGGGGGGACTGTCCAAACTGCAGCGGTCGCACCACTTAGGTGCCAGTCCTCCCCCCCCCCACCCAACATCTGCCGCTCTCATCTGCACAGCACAGTTCTGGATGGAGAGTGGGAGCGGGAACTGCCCCAGTAAACCTTTTAAGTTAACCAGCAGGTGATTGGTTGATAGGATGCAGAGCAGTCCTTGCAACCAATCACCAGTTTCCAGATCCCGCCCTCCATCCAGATGGATGGATACTAGTGTGAGAAGTGATGTGAAGGGGGCAGAGGATATAAGTGTGTGAGGGGGATGTGAAGGGGGCAGAGGATACTAGTTTTGGAGGGGGGGGATGTGAGGGGCGGCAGAGGATACTACTCTGGGGGGTGATGTTAAGGGGGAAAGTGGATACTAGTGGCGGGATGTGAAGGGGGTAGAGGATACTAGTGTGGGGGAGGGGGGATTTGAAGGGCGGCAGAGGATACTACTGTGGGGGGGGGGGGGGGTTGTGAAGGGCGGCAGAGGATACTATAGTGGGGGGTGATGTGAAGGGGGAAAGAGGATACCAGTCTGGGGGGTGATGTGAAGGGGGGCAGACGATACTACTGTGGGGGGGATGTGAAGGGCAGGCAGAGAATACTACTGTGGAGGGTGATGTTAAGGGGGAAAGAGGATACCAGTCTGGGGGGTGATGTTAAGGGGGACAGAGGATACTACTGTGGAGGGTGATGTTAAGGGGGGAAGAGGATACTACTGTGGGGGGGGGGGGTTGTGAAGGGGGGCAGAGGATACTATAGTGGGGGGTGATGTGAAGGGGGAAAGAGGATACTACTGTGGAGGGTGATGTTAAGGGGGCAGAGGATACTACTGTGGAGGGTGATGTTAAGGGGGGCAGAGGATACTACTTCGGAGGGTGATGTTAAGGGGGGCAGAGGATACTACTGTGGAGGGTGATGTTAAGGGGGATAGAGGATACTACTGTGGAGGGTGATGTTAAGGGGGGCAGAGGATACTACTGTGGAGGGTGATGTTAAGGGGGGCAGAGGATACTACTTCGGAGGGTGATGTTAAGGGGGGCAGAGGATACTACTGTGGAGGGTGATGTTAAGGGGGGCAGAGGATACTACTGTGGAGGGTGATGTTAAGGGGGGCAGAGGATACTACTGTGGAGGGTGATGTTAAGGGGGGCAGAGGATACTACTGTGGAGGGTGATGTTAAGGGGGGCAGAGGATACTACTTCGGAGGGTGATGTTAAGGGGGGCAGAGGATACTACTTCGGAGGGTGATGTTAAGGGGGGCAGAGGATACTACTGTGGGGGGGGGGATATGAAGGAGGGCAGAGGACACAACTGAGACACACTATGTTCTTCATGCTGTCTTTTGATTGGGGGTTTGATAGGTAATCTTTCCATGTTGTCCACTGTCCAGGTAGATCTCCACCTCTCAAAGGTTGCCTACCCCTGCTCTAGTACGTCAGACCATCTAATACTTTGGATTTAAACCCGTCAAACATCAAATTCGATAAATGACAACAAATAAAATTAAAACATAGCACAGCCTACTGAAATAAAATTTAAATCCGAAGATTTAGACCTCCAGAGTTTCCGTTAGAGAGTAGAGGTCACCAATTGGTGTGAATATTTCACAGGGAATAAAATTTTTTTAAAAAATGGTTAATAAATGAGACAATAATATTGTATTATGTAGTCAACCGTTCCAATCTTCTCTTTGACATTCTTCTGAGGGATCACCATTAGATGAGTGAAAGGTATCAGTAAGAACATGGCTGGAGGCTGGAATGTCAATTGTCTGACTGTTGTGTCACCTTCTCCAATCACGGCCACCGCTAACCCTCCAAACAAGTCTCAGAAAATGTGAAATATGTTTCCCATTCAGATGTCTTGAGAATTAGCAAACACGCATGTACTGTATGGCACCAGGAGAACTCCGAGACATTATCACCCCCGTTGTGCAGCACTCACCAATGGCTCTATGTAATCGCCTGCCTCTGGACACTTGGCTTGCTTGGAAATATTTTTTTTTTCGTCAGCGATCTGGGCATGCTTTTATCTCGCGTTCTCTTCACTTGAGGCTTTACATTTGACAGCTTATTTCCTTTCTCAGAGAGGCAGCCAGAACTGGATCAAAAAATATGGCATATGTGAGTTGAGAGGTGGAAAGGAGCGTCTACGCAGGGAATGTGACATGAAACGTTGGGTGACAGAGTGACAGGTGCGAGGGATCGGACAATCCTACGCAGGACTACATAACATACTGACTACCCAACAATACACAAATCTGAAAACCGGAGCAATTAACCACTTCTAGACGGGTTTTCCCCCTTAATGACCAGGCCATTTTTTGCATTATTTTACCAGACAATTGCACGGTCGTGCGACGCTGTACCCAAATAAAATTGATGTCCTTTTTTCCCCGCAAATAGAGATTTCTTTTGGTGGTATTTGATCACCTGTGCGTTTTTTTTTTTTTTTTTTTTTGTGCTATAAACAAAAAAACAGCGACAATTCTGAAAAAAAATAATCTTTTTCACATTCTGCTATATAATATTCCCAAAAAAATTTAAAAATCTAATTTTTTTCATCCTTTTAGGCCAATTCTTATTCTGCTACATATTTTTGGTATAAAAAAAATCCCAATATTGTCATTGGTTTGCGCCAAGGTTATCGTGTCTACAAACTAGGGGGAAAGATCTATATCATTTATATTTATTTATGTGCTAGTAACATTATGTGACACTTACCTGCAAACGAAGCCCGCGTCGTCCCCGCTGGAGGCCGCATCCATCTTCGCCCGTCTTCCTTCCTGGTCGTCGGACTCCAAACAAAATTTATGTCCTTTTTTCCCCACAAATAGAGCTTTCTTTTGGTGGTATTTGATCACCTGAGTGATTTTTATTTTTTGCGCTATAAACAAAATAAGAGCAACAATTCTGAAAGAAAATCAATATTTTTTACATTCTGCTATATAACATTCCCAAAAAAAAAATTAAAAAAATCAAAATTTTTTAACATTTTAGGCCAATTTGTTTTCTGCTACATAATTTTGGTAAAAAAAAATTGCAATAAGCGTATTTTTATTGGTTTGCGCAAAAGTTATTGCGTCTACTAATTACTGGAAAGATTTATGTCATTTTTATTGTTTTTTTTTTTTTTTTTTTACTAGTAATGGCGGCGATCTGCGATATTTAGTGGAACTGCGACATTGCAGCGGACAGATCGGACCCCTAACAGGCATTTTTGACACTTTTGGAAGAGGAGTGCTGCGGTTCCTAATGCAGCTGGAGTCCAGGCAACCTGTCAGTGGTCCAGGGTGCAAGTAGAGAGAGGCCCGAACGTCCGAGCCGGGGTGCATGCAGGTAGTGCGGGCCGGGGAGCAGCCACCTGGTGCATCAGAAGCTGCAGCGGCAGAGAAAAAGTCTGCTTCCACACTGGCAGAGGGGAGAAGAGGGCCAGCGGTGACAGGGGCTGCTAGTGTGAGTGTAAGCAGCGAGGAAGAGGCCGGGGTCATTGATGTGGGGTCCCAGCTTCCAGCATCCTTGGAGGAGGGATTAAATGTTTGGAAGTCAGAAGAAGAGACTGAATCGGACTGGGGGTCCAAGGATCGGAGCAGTCCAGCCAGTCTTGGCCCACCTGAACCTGATGAGGAGGTTAGGGATTCCGCGATGCAAGGACAGTGCGCCAGGAATCTGGGGTTCTGCGAGGCTTACGCTAATCGGGTCCTAGACCTATCCCCCACCTAGAAACTGTGCTCGGGATCAAAATGAGGCCTACGTCTCCCTCATCAAAAGAGAGGAGACCCCATATTCCCCAGCTGGGAGAGGTAATCGGAAGACCCTCCCCAGATTTTCCAGAATGCAGAGGTGGATACAGAGGAAGGTGGCCTTAGAGTATGGGTATGACTATCCCTATGCTCCACGGGAGGTCATGCTGGAGATAGAGGCCAAAAGAGAGTCCTGGTGTGATGAAGCTATATGGGACTTCCTCTTTGTCCCCATGCCATATCGTCACCAGTCCAGGATGGACTTGTGGAAGACCTTTCTATCAGTAAAAACACAGTGAAACCATGGGCGGGCTATCTACTTGGACCGGGTAGAGATGGATCTGGCCAGGCCTGGTCAATCCGAATCCAGGAAAAGGAGGGGAAGATTGTACGGATCCCCCATCCAGATTCCTATTGTTAAGGAGAAAATACAGAGTTCAAGTTGAGGCTGGCTAGCCTATGTCTGCTGACTGAGAAAAAAAAGAGAGACATAGTGGATGAAAATTCAAGTTCAGTTGCTGATGGGGCTTATGCCCTCTTTCCATTACCCCCCTCGCCTTCTTTTCTTGCAGAAGGGGTTGAGGAAATCATCAGAAGCCACTGGCTAGTGGACTCATATCAGACGGCCGACTCTGTCAGGGGAAATTAAAGACTGCTACCTGCTATTTTGGAGATCCTTTGGGCCATCGGGCCGGGATCGTGGATTACAACTGGAATTCTCTACCACAAGAGGTGGTTTCTGCGGGAAGTATGGTGGCTTTCAAAAGACTCTTAGACGTACATCTCAAGAATCAGAACATTCAGGGGTATGAGAGATGATTACGGCCATACACACCTACACAGGTTGAACTGGATGGACTATTGTCTTTATTCAACCTCACCTACTATGTAACTATGTAACTTATTCAGAGTTCCAAGGGAGCTGTCTTTGGGCCAACGGGCCAATACTGGAACTTCATGGGTGAACGCCTGAAAGAATTTGGGTGGTACCCTAAGAGTTTTTTTGGTGGGGGGTGCCCTGGTACCAGGGGCCCCTGAAGAAGTTGCTGCAAGCCCCTACAGGACTGATGGTTGTCCAGGCTCCAGCAACGAAGTCCTTGTAGAAAGAAAAAAAATTGGATGCTGAATACTGTGATGGAAAGGACATTGCAGACACCATTTTTTTTTTCTGGACTGATAAATGGATAGTCAGTGACAGGGTTCATGATCGCCTTTGAGGAGCGGTATTGAGCGGCGTGTCAAGACTGGCGAGCTAATGCCTGATAGGCTGTTCAGCTAGGGTTGTTGGATGAGAAGGCTGCCCCTGTGGGGAGGGTCTTCTCATCAAAAATGAGCAAGACATATGATTGTCTGAGTGTATATATGCCAAAGTGCCTAACCATTTATTTTTCCTTTGCAGGATGTCTAAAGTTATGATAGATAGTTAGCTAGGATGCTATGGTTGACCACCAGAGCGAAGTTTGCTTGGTGGGGGGTGCATTGTTCCAAATGCACCCCAAAAATTGTATCATACTTTATAAACAGAGTGCCTATATTTGTTTTCCCTTTTCTCCCTTTTCTAGGTTTGTGGGATACTCCTTGAAATTTTTGTAGAATTTTTGTAGGGGGCGGCTGCCCCAGAGCCAATGGGGACATTTTTGGTGGGGGGGTGGTGGATGTAGCACCCTCCTAGATAGGTGCTAGGAAGAAAACATAGTTTGCTCTATCTGCTTATCAGGGAAGCCTGATCAGTAGGTATGCCTGTTGCATGTGTCCATGTGTGGGGGAGTGACCCCACTGTATCCAATAGGGGAGCCTGTTGGACAGTGGAGGAAACCCAGCCAGTGACACACAGGCTTTGTAACTATCCCAGTGGGTTGGCACAAACAGTGGTGCATCCCGGGATATATTATAAAAGCCAAGGGCACATGTGACAGGGTGTCTTTGGGCAGGAAGCCAGGTCCCAGGAGGAGTGTGACGGCTGTCTCTCCTCCTGTCGGTATGGAAGGTGGTCACAGGCGGTCGGCCTAGTGGGCCAGACGTGTGGTGCTGAGCCAGGAGGTCCAGTGGATGCTGACAAGTGGAGTTGAAGGCAGAGAAACCTTAGGAAAAACAGTGTCCATGAGTACCGGGAAGCTTGCCGGGGGTCTGCCCAGGAAGGGGACCACTCCAGGGAGGGTCAGCGGACAGGAGCTAGTACACACAGCAAGTGAGAAAGGGGGTGCCAAGTTAGGACCCTGAAGAGAAATTATATCAGGATCATATTCTTTATCTTCACTGCAGTGGCAAGGTGAAGCAGCGGCCTTGCCGCACACTACAGCTAGTTGTCCTCAGGATTTGTGCATAGTTCATAAGTTGGAGTATACCACTCATCCCTTCTCCCATCCCAGTTCCAAATAAAACACAAAAACCAAATCCCCTGGACTGTTTATTGACTGAGCCAAGGACTTAAAATGATAAGTTTCATAGACTGTTGCTACGGGTAGCCCAGGGGAATCCGAAAAGTGTCTGTCAATCTCAGCAGCTCTCTAGAGGGCAGTGCTACATATATATATATATAGATATATTTACATATATATATATCACTGTATATCTGCATATTTTATTTTTACAATTTAAATTTTATTTTTACATTTTTTTTACATCCTGTCACCAAAGCTGTACAGTGTTACCATAATGACACTGTCCTGCTCTGGGCAGATGATCAGGATTTTTTTTTTTTTTTAACACTGCAATAGCCTAATACAGTGATAATCACAGTATAAGCAATAATTTTTACATTGGGAATGGAATCCATTCATGTGCCATTGTGCACTATTGTGATAGCTGTGATTGGCCACAGCTATCACATGATACAGGTCTTCTGTGAATGACCCGGTACCATGTAATCACTGTGATCTATCACTGAGCTTGCAATAGTGTGCAGAGTCTATAAATGACAGCCATTGCTTACAACTGACATGAGATCATTGTGATTGGTTACAGGTTGACACATCGGGTCACAGGTTGTACCTCTGCGCGGCCCTAGGGTGCGCAAGTGGGAAGACATCACATGACATCCACCTGAGAAAACAAACCCGCCCGGCCGTATTATTACAATAGGCCTGGCGGGAAGTGGATAAAAATGTTTTTTTTTTCCTAGATCCCCCACTTCTACATTTTCTCCACAGCTGATCTTTTATGCATGTATGAAAAGCAACATGTCTGGGATAAATAATTTCGGCAATCTGAAGAAAAGGTACAGCCTAAAAATTAAATTGACTTCCCAGCAATCAGCAGCAATCATTGGCAGGCCACCACACAGAGTGACGGAGGGGCTTGTGACCAAACGCTCAGGAAAATGGATCCTCTCAATAGCAGTCAATTCTGTCCCTGACAGATAGAAGGTACAAAGTCTACAGCTCCTCCCAGCTAAGCCGATCCAGTATCTTCAGCTGAAGGCAATCAGGAAGGCCCAGAGCTAGGAGGAACGAATGAAGCATAGGACTGGCATGACAGGGTGGAAGGGGAACCTGACAGCATAGAGGTAATGTACAAAAGAGAGAGGTGGGAGTCTTACTTATGTGATTGATTGAGTAGACAGGGTGATGGGGAAGAGCATAGAAGAAAAGACTGTAGCAAGGGATAGTACAGTAACAGTCGGAGTGGGGAGCCATTGGATAAATGTCTCACCCTCCGTTCCTGAGACAGGGTAAGTCAGTTTGAGGGGTAGGTAGGGGCTCGGAGTAGGGTTGCCAACTCATCCCTTTAATCTAGGACACATAATAATTTCACAGGTTTTGAGGTTGACATAAGGCACCAAGTGAGTTTAATTACCACCTTCAGCCACAGAACCTGTGTAATTAATGTGTGTCCATGGTTTAAAGCAGGCATGTCCAACCTGCGGCCCGGGGGCTTTAGCACAGGAAGGGCGAAGTGGGGTTTTATTACTTATATACCTTAACTAGAGTATATATTTTATAGGCGGCCCGAGAAAATTTCTCTACACTCAATGTGGCCCAGAGAAGCCAAAAGGTTGGACACCCATGGTTTAAAGGGATGAGGTGGCAACCCTACTATGGAGATGGCTGATGGGACCCCTTGGATACGGTTAAAAATCTGTTGGTGTGGACCATAGCCCTCAACTGGAAGTCCCCTTCAATTCCCTGGGGGAAGTCTTACAGCGCATGGAGGCGATAAAACTTATGGAGAGGATTCACCATACAGTCTTGGTAGGGGCAGACTGGAAACTTTCGGCCCAGGGAGCAAGTACAAACCAGAGGCCCATGGTGCAGCAAACTCGGCCTCCTTCCCACTTTCCCTTACCCCTCTCCTACTCTCCCAATCCTCCTCCTGACCCCCACTCTAAGCTGAAGCCCCGCTCCAGATACTCTCTACTTACCAGCTAAATTTGGGTTCCCATCCTGGCCAGCCGGGGGAGGTGGGACAGCTCGTTTGGGGCTGGCCGGGGCAGAAGAGTACCCAGTGGGGCATGTAACCGGCCTCTGCTCAGACACAGTTTACACCATCAATGCTGGGGGGGGGGGGGGGGCTGTGCTTTGTCCTTGTCTTCAACTTGCACTCAGTAGGTCAGCAGCAGGGACTTTTTTCTTCTCTTCACCAGGAATCCTTTAGGCATATCTGTGGCAGAAGCGGTGCAGCCCCCCTGCCCCCTGGCCCAGTCCTCCCCTGAGTCTTGGGCACTATGCACATATTCAATAATAAATGGTTGCCTTGGTCAGCCTATTGATATTCCCACATTAAACAGTGTTATGCCAAGTGGAAACTATAATTATCGTTCACTATTTTCTTCATTGTGAGGGATGTTTGTGGGGCGCTTCTGCTTGAGATACCAGTCCTTCAATTATGTCTTGGTGGGGGAAGGAAAACCAGGCAGGTGAGTGGACTTCTGGTGGTGTGTAAGTGTACCACACTAACACTGAGGGCAGCTCTTGGCAATGGTAGAAGCAATTCCAACTGGTAGACAAGGAAAAAGAAAAGGCGCCTCTGAGTGTAGCAGATAACACTTTATTACACGAACAATGAGCAGACTTACACTGGGGATGACATGCGTCCTCACGACTCAGGGTCTCTTCCTGATCCCGCGGCTCGTCCCGTCTTCCGACTGTCCAGCAGCAGGGAGATGAAGCCAATGGGGGAGCCCAATCATGAGCAGTGAGTCAATGCGAGGCTGCGGTCCACGAGCAAGGCATGCGTTCCATCGCAGCCTCGCATTGACTCACTGCTCCTGATTGGGCTCCCCCATTGGCTTCATCTCCCTGCTGCTGGACAGTCGGAAGACGGGACGAGCTGCGGGATCAGGAAGAGACCCCAAATCGTGAGGACGCATGTCATCCCCAGTGTAATGCCCAGTACACACGATCCGAAAATCGGGCGACGTTCCATCCGTTATTTTTCGTATTCTAGCAGCTCTCAATAATATTCGCTAACGGGAGAGGTTACTCACGATACGAATTTTCTCGGACGATAATTCTTAGCTTCCGGTATGCGTAACCACGCTGTAGCGTGTGAGGGGAAAATGATGTCTACTGCTCATGCGCTGTCTACTGCTCACCATTTTTTTCGGACGAACAACATACTGATAATACGATTATCGTACGATGTGTTATAATACGATCAAAATTTTTATGCTTGCACGACCGGATAATATCGGGTGAACTGTCGTGATCGCCTCTCGTAAGCTGTGTACTAACGATCCGATTATCGTCCGATCCTTTCACAAGCGTTAATTTTCGTCCGATTTTCGGATCGTGTGTACGGGCCATAAGTCTGCTCATTGTTTGTGTAATAAAGTGTTATCTGCTACACTCAGAGGCACCTTTTCTTCTTCATTTTCTTCAATGTGGTAGCTTATAAGTGAAATACTTGAACTCTCTTTTCGTCTAGAAACATGAGGCTATTGTTTATTGCCTAGGATACACCTGCGTTAATTTAGAATTATTTTCGTACTTATCACTAGTTTACTCAGTTTATATATGGATGTTTTTTTAAATTATTTTTATTTCTCACTTTAATTTTTTGCTTGTATTTCTTTTGTTATAGTACTATATGAGGCTTTTGAACTTTGTAAATCTCACGGTTATGAGACTATGGCTGAATAGACTGTTTTTGTACTTGTATACCTTAAGTCTCAACTGCGTTTGTGGTTTTCTTTTTTGCAAACTCAATAAAAATATTTGTAATAAAAAAATCTGTTGGTGTGATACAAGTGGGGAACCATCGTTGGTATGGTGTCCTCTGGTTGGGTGTGGTCCAATGAGAGGGACCAGGTAGTGTTAGACCTGTAAGGTCTGTGAGACAAGTGGTAGTGTCCCTGTGACTGTGTTCACCGTCGCTGGGAGTATGGGACAGATAATTGGGGGACGCTGAGAGAATGGTTTGGATGACTTCAGATGGGACAGTAATATTTATCAGCAATATCCCTCAGGAAATGCATGAAGATGAATGGTTTGACTTTTCAGATTGCTAGAATATTGCAAGAGTGTCTCATAGACCCTTGCTAGATAGTGAGATGAGGTGGGGTTTGTTATTGGTAAGTGCCTGTATTCCATTGTTCTACTGTTTCTGTCTGCCTTAAGATAAACTTATTTTCGGATGTATATGTGTATGTAGATTGGCTGCTAAGGGGGAGGGGGTATTGTCCCACAGTGTATATCTCTTTGTGCATGTGTTTGAATAAACAGTTTGAGTTCTACTTTTGGCCCCTTTCACACTATTGCAACGCAATTTTGCCGCGATTTCGCGGCGCGATTTTTGCCGCGATTTTGAAAGCATGGGCTATATGCCTCAAAATGGGGACATACTAAAACATTTAATGTGAAAATGGCTTAATGTAGCTTAATGTGTAATAAAGTGCCTAAACCATAATCAATTGCCCTGAAACTTTGCACAGACTAAGTTTTTAACTTTCCTAATATATCCTAGAAGTTTCATGTAGTTTGGTCTTCCAGGGGGCAAACAAGGGACATTAAGCTTGTTTTTTGGGGAGCTTAATGTGGCTTAACGTACAAAAAAGAGCTTAGATGTTAACCAATTTCCCACAAACTTCACACAATAGAAGACTCTATTGATGCTAAGATAGTCTGAAAATGTTAGCTCATTTGGTAAATCACACCAAAAGTTATTCACATTAAGCTCTTTTTGTACAATACTAAAACGTTTAATGTCCTTAGCTTAATGTGAAAAGAGCTTAATGTACCAAAATGTGCCTAAACCTCAACCAATTGTCTTGAAACTTTGCACAGCCCAAGTTCTGCACTTCCCAAAGCTATCCTGGAGGTTTCATCGATTTTGGTCTCCCACACGGAAAACTGGGGACATTAAGCTCTTTTTTTGGGGAGCTTAATGTGGCTTAACGTACAAAAAAGAGCTTAGATGTGAACCAATTTCCCCCAACCTTGGCACAATAGAAGAGTTTATCAATTCCAACATATTCTGAAAATTTCAGATCATTTGGTAAATCACACCAAAAGTTATTCACATTAAGCTCTATTTTGCAATCATAAAAACAAATGGCTTAATGTGAAAAGAGCTTAACGTACCAAAATGTGCCTAAACCTCAACCAATTGTCTTGAAACTTTGCACAGCCCAAGTTCTGCACTTCCCAAAGCTATCCTGGAGGTTTCATCGATTTAGGTATCCCACATGGAAAACTGGGGACATTAAGCTCTGTTTTTGGGGAGCTTAATGTGGCTTAACGTACAAAAAAGAGCTTAGATGTGAACCAATTTCCCCCAAACTTGGCACAATAGAAGAGCCTATCAATTCCAACATATTATGAAAATTTCAGATCATTTGGTAAATCACACCAAAAGTTATTCACATTAAGCTCTATTTTGCAATCATAAAAACGCATGGCTTAATGTGAAAAGAGCTTAACGTACCAAAATGTGCCTAAACCTCAACCAATTGTCTTGAAACTTTGCACAGCCCAAGTTCTGCACTACCAAAGCTATCCTGGAGGTTTCATCGATTTTGGTCTCCCACGTGGAAAACTGGGGACATTAAGCTCTTTTTTTGGGGAGCTTAATGTGGCTTAACGTACAAAAAAGAGCTTAGATGTGAACCAATTTCCCCCAAACTTGACACAATAGAAGAGTCTATCGATTCCAACATATTCTGAACATTTCAGATCATTTGGTAAATCACACCAAAAGTTATTCACATTAAGCTCTATTTTGCAATCATAAAAACGCATGGCTTAATGTGAAAAGAGCTTAACGTACCAAAATGTGCCTAAACCTCAACCAATTGTATTGAAACTTTGCGCAGCCCAAGTTTTGCACTTCCCTAAGCTATCCTGGAGGTTTCATCAATTTTGGTCTCCCACACGGAAAACTGGGGACATTAAGCCCTTTTTTTGGGGAGCTTAATGTGGCTTAATGTACAAAAAAGAGCTTAGATGTGAACCAATTTCCCCCAAACTTGGCACTATAGAAGAGTCTATCGATTCCAGCATATTATGAAAATTTCAGATCATTTGGTTAATCACACCAAAAGTTATTCATTTTACATTCCTAAAACATTTAATGTCAACAGCTTAATGTAAAAAGAGCTTACATTTAGCCAGTGGCGGCCCGTGCACAGGGGGCGCCAGGGCGCCGCCCCCCCCCTAAAAAAAAAGAAAAAAAAAGACAAAAAAACAATAAAGTTAGGGGAAAAAAAATCGGTTTGCCGGCCTGACCGGCCTATGTGGTGGCTAAAGGGGGGGTGGGGTTTATGACCCAGAAGAGGCGCCGATTGTCTTCTGGGGGCGTAACCTGGGTGCAGAAAAGAGCGCTTGGCCACCCCCACCTGGCTGTGATTGGTCCAGACTCCAGCCTGGACCAATCACAGAAGGACATCATCTGGTCACGTGACGCGTGGGGCGGTGCACCGCCCCGGCGTCACGATCACCGCTTCCACCTTCCGGGTTCCATTCCTTCCCGCGGCTGAGAGAAGATAGAAGACTCCCGTCCGCTCAGAGCTCTCGCCGACGCCGAGTCGCCGCTTGACCAGGAGGACCAGTCCAGGACCAGGAGGAGACGGAGACCAGGAGTCGGATCAGGCGGCGGCGGGCCTTCTTCGTGGACAGACGGCAGACCACATTCAGATCCAGGCCTCGGGTCAGAAGAGAGAGACGAGTCCAGCCCTGTGCAGCAGCAGCCCGGTAAGTCCTCAGTCCTCCTCCTCCTCAGGCCTCTGTCCACTCCACAAAAAAAATGCATGCCTTGCCATTGCCTGCCATCCATGCCATGCCATGCCATGCCATTGCCATCCATTGCCTGCCATCCATGCCATTGCCATCCATTGCCTGCCATCCATGCCATTGCCATCCATTGCCTGCCATCCATGCCATGCCATTGCCATCCATTGCCTGCCATCCATGCCATGCCATTGCCATCCATTGCCTGCCATCCATGCCATGCCATTGCCATCCATTGCCTGCCATCCATGCCATTGCCATCCATTGCCTGCCATCCATGCAATTGCCATCCATTGCCTGCCATCCATGCCATGTCATTGCCATCCATTGCCTGCCATCAATGCCATGCCATTGCCATCCATTGCCTGCCATCCATGCCATGACATTGCCATCCATTGCCTGCCATGCCATCCATGATGATAATGATATCTGCTGCAGATATCATCATCATCATGGATGGATGGATGGATGGATGGATGGATGGATGGACCCAGGCCAGAACAGGTAGGTACAGGCAGGTCACGGTGCAAGATTTATCAAGTTACCCAGGCCGGGCCCAGACCAGAGTGTGCAGATATCATTATATATATCATCATGGATGGGTGGATGGTCCATCCATCCATGATGATATATATATATAATGATATCTGCACACTCTGGTCTGGGCCTGGCTTGGGATATTATTCTTGCACTGTGACCTGCCTGTACCTACCTGGCCTGGCCTGGCCTGGGTCCATCCATCCATCCATGATGATAATGATATCTGCACACTCTGGTCTGGGCCCGGCCTGGGTAACTTGATAAATCTTGCACTGTGACCTGCCTGTACCTACCTGTTCTGGCCTGGCCTGGGTCCATTTATCCATGATGGATGGATAGACCCAGGCCAGAACAGGTAGGTACAGGCAGGTCACGGTGCAAGAATAATATCAAGTTACCCAGGCCGGGCCCAGACCAGAGTGCGCAGATATCATTATATATATCATCATAGATGGATGGATGGATGGATGAAAGGGGCATGTACGCTGGTCACTACATTGAAAGGGGGCATGTACGCTGGTCACTACATTGAAACGGGGCATGTACGCTGGTCACTACATTGAAAGGGGCCTGTACGCTGGTCACTACATTGAAACGGGGCATGTACGCTGGTCACTACATTGAAAGGGGCCTGTACGCTGGTCACTACATTGAAAGGGGGCATGTACGCTGGTCACTACATTGAAAGGGGGCATGTACGCTGGTCACTACATTGAAAGGGGGCATGTACGCTGGTCACTGCATTGAAAGGGGGCATGTACGCTGGTCACTACATTGAAAGAGGGCCTGTACGCTGGTCACTACATTGAAAGGGGCCTGTACGCTGGTCACTACATTGAAACGGGGCATGTACGCTGGTCACTACATTGAAAGGGGACATGTACGCTGGTCACTACATTGAAAGGGGGCCTGTACGCTGGTCACTACATTGAAAGGGGGCCTGTACGCTGGTCACTACATTGAAAGGGGGCATGTACGCTGGTCACTACATTGAAACGGGGCATGTACGCTGGTCACTACATTGAAAGGGGCCTGTACGCTGGTCACTACATTGAAACGGGGCATGTACGCTGGTCACTACATTGAAAGGGGCCTGTACGCTGGTCACTACATTGAAAGGGGGCCTGTACGCTGGTCACTACATTGAAAGGGGCCTGTACGCTGGTCACTACATTGAAACGGGGCATGTACGCTGGTCACTACATTGAAAGGGGGCCTGTATGCTGGTCACTGCATTGAAAGGGGGCCTGTATGCTGGTCACTGCATTGAAAGGGGGCATGAACTGTGGGATTAGTGCTAGGGGGCCTGTACTGTGGGGTTTGTGCTAGGGGGTCTGTACTGTGGGGTTTGTGCTAGGGGGTCTGTACTGTGGGGTTTGTGCTAGGGGGTCTGTACTGTGGGGTTTGTGCCACTCTCAGTCAGTGTATCCCATAATAGGGTGTCTCTCACAGTATATCCCATAATAGGGCCCCTGCTCCCTATTATGGGATATACTAGTACTGAGAGACCCCTTAATATGTGATATATTGAGAGAATTTGTTCACGCAAGCAAAATATAGGGGACAAAATGGGTGGAGTCTATAAGGGGTGGGGCTTCTTATAAATGGGAGGGGTCAAAATAGAAGGGCGGGTCTTGCGCCCCCCCCCCCCCGTCTTAAAACTTCACCAGCCGCCACTGCATTTAGCTTGCTTTTTGTATAGCTTACTGTGACCTTATTACTTATTGTGCCAAGTTTGGGGGAAATTGGTTCACATCTAAGCTCTTTTGTGTACGTTAAGCCACATTAAGTGCCCCAAAAAAAGAGCTTAATGTCCCCAGTTTTCCGTGTGGGAGACCAAAATCGATGAAACCTCCAGGATACCTTTGGGAAGTGCAAAACTTGAACTGTACAAAGTTTCAAGACAATTGGTTGAGGTTTAGGCACATTTTGGTACGTTAAGCTCTTTTCACATTAAGCCATGCGTTTTTATGATTGCAAAATAGAGCTTAATGTGAATAACTTTTGGTGTGATTTACCAAATGATCTGAAATTTTCAGAATATGTTGGAATTGATAGGCTCTTCTATTGTGCCAAGTTTGGGGGAAATTGGTTCACATCTAAGCTCTTTTTTGTACGTTAAGCCACATTAACCACTTAAGCCCCGGAGGATTTGGCTGCTAAACGACCAGGGGGTATTTTGCGATTCGGCACTGCGTGACTTTAACGGACAATTGCGCGGTCGTGCGACACTGTACCTAAACGAATTTGACGTCCTTTTTTTCCCATAAACAGAGCTTTCTTTTGGTGGTATTTGATCACCTGTGCGATTTTTACTTTTTGCGCTATAAACAAAAAAAGAGCGTCAATTTTGCAAAAATAATATTTTTCACATTTTTTTATATGAAATTCCCCCCAAAAAAATGTAAAAATCAAAATTTTTTAACATTTTCGGCCAATTTGTTTTATCCTACCTATGTTTGGTAAAAAAAAAAAAATCGCAAAAAGCGTATTTTTATTGGTTTGCGCAAAAGTTATCGTGTTTACTAACAAAGGGAAAGATTTTTGTCATTTTTGTTGTTTTTTTTTTTTAACGCGTAATGGCGGCGATCTGCGATTTTTTTTGCGGTACTGCGACATTGCGGCGGACAGATCGGACCCTTGACTGACATTTGACACTTTTGGGGTTACCAGTGACATTTCTACAGTAATCAGTGCTATATATATGCACTGTTACTGTAAAAATACACTGGTAGTGAAGGGGTTAACTTTATTTGGGAGGGAGGGGCTGTGTGTGTCCCTAGGGGCGTGCTTTCTACTGTGATTGGCTGTGGCTTGAGCTGTAAGGACACTGATCAACGGTTCGACATAGTAGATCCGTCTGATCAGTGTTATTACACCGAGGAGAATGACAGGTGGCTTGTTTACACAAGCCGCCTGACTTTCTCCCTCTCCCCCGACGATCGCCGAGTGACCGGCGGACATCGGGTCCGCCAGTCACACGCGCGGGGGGGGTCCGTGACCGCGCGCTCGCGCGCCTCCGCGGGCGCGCGCTCGCTCCCCAGACCCTCCCAGGCTAGTGACGTTAATTAACGTCACTCTGCCTGGCCGGGGCTGACCGCCGCAGTAAATTTACTTGCGGCGGTCGGCAAGCAGTTAAGCTCCCCAAAAAAAGAGCTTAATGTCCCCAGTTTTCCACGTGGGAGACCAAAATCGATGAAACCTCCAAGATAGCTTTGGGAAGTGCAGAACTTGGGCTGTGCAAAGTTTCAAGACAATTGGTTGAGGTTTAGGCACATTTTGGTACGTTAAGCTCTTTTCACATTAAGCCACGTGTTTTTATCATTGCTAAAAAGAGCTTAATGTGAATAACTTTTGGTGTGATTTACCAAATGATCTGAAATTTTCAGAATATGTTGGAATAGACAGACTCTTCTATTGTGCCAAGTTTGAGGGAAATTGGTTCACATCTAGGCTCTTTTTTGTACGTTAAGCCACATTAAGCTCCCCAAAAAAAGAGCTTAATGTCCCCAGTTTTCCACGTGGGAGACCAAAATCGATGAAACCTCCAGGATAGCTTTGGGAAGTGCAGAACTTGGGCTGTGCAAAGTTTCAAGACAATTGGTTGAGGTTTAGGCACATTTTGGTACGTTAAGCTCTTTTCACATTAAGCCACGTGTTTTTATGATTGCTAAAAACAGCTTAATGTGAATAACTTTTGGTGTGATTTACCAAATGATCTGAAATTTTCAGAATATGTTGGAATTGATAACCTCTTCTATTGTGCCAAGATTGGGGGAAATTGGTTCACATCTAGGCTCTTTTTTGTACGTTAAGCCACATTAAGCGCCCCAAAAAAAGAGCTTAATGTCCCCAGTTTTCCACGTGGGAGACCAAAATCGATGAAACCTCCAGGATAGCTTTGGGAAGTGCAGAACTTGGGCTGTGCAAAGTTTCAAGACAATTGGTTGAGGTTTAGGCACATTTTGGTACGTTAAGCTCTTTTCCCATTAACCACTTAAGCCCCGGAAGATTTTACCCCCATTCCGACCAGGGGGTATTTTGCGATTCGGCACTACGTGACTTTAACGGACAATTGCGCGGTCATGCGACGCTGTACCTAAACGAATTTGGCGTCCTTTTTTTCCCACAAACAGAGCTTTCTTTTGGTGGTATTTGATCACCTGTGCGTTTTTTTGATCACGCGCTATAAACAAAAAAAGAGCGTCAATTTTGCAAAAATAGCAATATTTTTCACATTTTTTTATATGAAATTCCCCCCCAAAAAAAATGTAAAAATCAAAATTTTTTAACATTTTCGGCCAATTTGTTTTATGCTACCTATGTTTGGTAAAAAAAAAAAAATCGCAAAAAGCGTATTTTGATTGGTTTGCGCAAAAGTTATCGCGTTTACTAATAAAGGGAAAGATTTTTGTCATTTTTGTTGTTTTTTTTTTAACGCGTAATGGCGGCGATCTGCGATTTTTTTGCGGTACTGCGACATTGCGGCGGACAGATCGGACCCTTGACTGACATTTTTAACACTTTTGGGGTTACCAGTGACATTTCTACAGTAATCAGTGCTATATATATGCACTGTTACTGTAAAAATACACTGGTAGTGAAGGGGTTAACTTTATTTGGGAGGGAGGGGCTGTGTGTGTCCCTAGGGGCGTGCTTTCTACTGTGATTGGCTGTGGCTTGAGCTGTAAGGACACTGATCAACGGATCTACATAGTAGATCCATGTGATCAGTGTCTTTACAGCGAGGAGAATGACAGGTGGCTTGTTTACACAAGCTGCCTGACATTCTCCCTCTCCCCCGCCGATCGCCGAGTGGCCGGCGGACATCGGGTCCGCTGGTCACACGCGCGGGGGGGGTCCGTGACCACGCGGGAGCGGGAGCGCGCCTCCGGCGGCGCGCGCTCGCTCCCTAGACCCTCACAAGCAAGCAACGTAGCCCTACGTTAGTTTGCCTGTGAGGGGCTGACCGCCGACGTAGATAGTCGTGCGGCGGTCGGCAAGTGGTTAAGCCATTCGTTTTTATGATTGCAAAATAGAGCTTAATGTGAATAACTTTTGGTGTGATTTACCAAATGATCTGAAATCTTTTTTAGAATATGTTGGAATTGATAAACTCTTCTATTGTGCCAAGTTTGGGGGAAATTGGTTCACATCTAAGCTCTTTTTTGTACGTTAAGCCACATTAAGCTCCCCAAAAAAGAGCTTAATGTCCCCAGTTTTCTGTGTGGGAGACCAAAATCGATGAAACCTCCAGGATAGCTTTGGGAAGTGCAGAACTTGGGCTGTGCAAAGTTTCAAGACAATTGGTTGAGGTTTAGGCACATTTTGGTACGTTAAGCTCTTTTCACATTAAGCCACGTGTTTTTATGATTGCTAAAAACAGCTTAATGTGAATAACTTTTGGTGTGATTTACCAAATGATCTGAAATTTTCAGAATATGTTGGAATTGATAACCTCTTCTATTGTGCCAAGATTGGGGGAAATTGGTTCACATCTAAGCTCTTTTTTGTACGTTAAGCCACATTAAGCTCCCCAAAAAAAGAGCTTAATGTCCTCAGTTTTCCGTGTGGGAGACCAAAATCGATGAAACCTCCAGGATAGCTTTGGGAAGTGCAGAACTTGGGCTGTGCAAAGTTTCAGGACAATTGGTTGAGGTTAAGGCACATTTTGGTACATTAAGCTCTTTTTACATTAAGCCGTGGACATTAAACGTTTTAGTATTGTAAAAAAATAGCTTGATGTGAATAACTTTTGGTGTGATTTACCAAATGAGCTAAAATTTTCAGACTTTCTTAGCATCAATAGAGTCTTCTATTGTGTGAAGTTTGGGGGAAATTGGTTAACATCTAAGCTCTTTTTTGTACGTTAAGCCACATTAAGCTCCCCAAAAAACAAGCTTAATGTCCCTTGTTTGTCTCCTGGAAGACCAAACTACATGAAACTTCTAGGATATATTAGGGAAGTTAAAAACTTAGTCTGTGCAAAGTTTCAGGGCAATTGATTAGGGTTTAGGCACTTTATTACACATTAAGCTACATTAAGCCATTTTCACATTAAATGTTTTAGTATGTCCCCTCAAAATGCATTAAAATCGTGGCAAAGTAGTGCAGGAACTACTTTGAAGTCGGTGCGACTTCAAAACGCACTGATATGAATGGGGCTCATTGAAAATAATGGAAAACGACTTGTCCTGCGATTTTGCGGTCCAAAATCGCGGGACAAGTCGCACTAGTGTGAATGGGGCCTTACCCTCAATCTAGAGTCCTGTCTCTTATTGGGGAATTTGCTACAAGGAATTGCTATGCTCTTCATACTCCCTTGGATAATAACTAAGCTCTTGTAAGAGCTTGTTCTTGTTCCTGCTTCACTTTCTGGGGAAAGAGAGGTTTACCCATGGGAACCTGGAGCCTTGTCATAGGTCCAGGGTGGGTAGGAGACAGCGAGACCCCAACCAAGCTGCTGCAGTTAGTGGGGTCTGAGGTGGTTATGGTGTCTGGTGGAGTGCTTGGAGCCTTCGGGAAGGAGCACTAGGAGCATCCGTCAACGGAAGTACCCAGTCGGGTGCCAGTTGATCTGTTACAGTCCCCGAGTCTAGATGTCCCCAGTTGTAGAACACCGACTTGGGGACATTACCACTTGTCCCACAGAACTTACAGGTCTAACACTACCTGGTCCCTCTTATTGGACCACATCCAACTAGAGGACACCATACCCACGATGGTTCCCTAGTTTATGTTACTGTTATTTTATTGTTATTTAATATTTATGTTGTTTAATAAAAGGCCGGAAGGCCGTTTAACTCCACCTTGTGTCTTAATGGGGTAAAAGAGGGGGGGGATAGAGATTATAAGGGGTTATGTGGTAGTCATATGGATACCTCTGAGCTACCCTAGTCATGAGTAACCAAAACAATTTCTGCATCAAGTAAACAGACCTTTCGGCTTTGAAAGAGACGACTATTTGTTGACTCATATGGGACCATTTTAAATCCAGAGCTGATAAGCGCCTTCTCAGGGAACGGCAAGAGTTAACGCAATTAAATATCCACTTGCAATCAGCATGATTAATTGGTACTATTTGTCCAAGCTTAGATCTGGAAGAAGATCACAGTTTTTCGCCAGGAGTGAAGAAAGAAAGAAAAAAAAAAATTATTTGTTCTGCAGGCAAAGAACATTTCTCCATTTTCCCCCTCCCGAAAATAACCCCAGCCCCAGAAGACTTGGCTATCAGCAATTACTGGATGGAGTTCTCCAATCCTCGGGATGGAGCCACGAAACACAGGGAAAAAAAGGAAAACATACAACTGAAGAGTGCAAACAAACTGGTTTACACTGCCCGGACCGAGCGCCAGAGGGACCCTCCTAAACTGTAGGCCTTTTCACAGTCATTATGAAGGTTCTTCGTCATCTCACATCCGAGGACACATTGAACATTAAAGTGTAATTTCGCTCTGCAGGAATATTGGCGCTGAGCAGCTTTGCAGGAGTTTTTTTTTTTTCTTTCGTGTTCTACATCGTACGGAAAGCCCAATTTCCTCTCATTCTGAAATGTTACCAACCACAAAGTAAAATCTGACGCCTCGGCCCTTCCAGAGAAACCCAATTGCACCCAGTTCTTTATACAAGAACGCCGCACCCAATACATACACACAGAAATCTTTATGTAAAAGTTCACTGAAAGCACCACTGAAATCCTATTTTTATTATGTCCCTGCTGCCGATTCCATAGCTCCCAACCAGGGTTGGCCCAATACTTTGTGCTGCCTGGGTCCAAGAAGGAAATGCTGCCCATCCCCCTTAAAAAAAAAAAAACACGCCCACCAAAAGGTCCCCCACATCCATTAACCTATATAAATATAACATTTAGAATTTTTTATATATACTGTTATCTTCTTCCATTGGCGGCTGGTGCTCGGTAATTCGGGAGGGCGGCAAACCAATGCACCCCCCACCTCCCGTCGGTCAGTCAGTTGGCAGTCGACACGTTCCCCCCCCCCTCCCCCGTCTGCCTCCTTACCTGCTCCTTCCCCTCCTGTCCGAGCCAGGGAGTGCTGGATGGCTGAGCCACTGTCCTTCTCCTCCAGCCGTGTGTCTTCTGCCTCTTCCTGGCAACTGGCCAGTAAGATCGCTTCTCTTTTTGGCCAATCAGGAAAGGGGTCTCACAACCCTCTTCCTGATTGGCTGGGAGGAGAGTCAGTGTGACAATAGCGAATATTCATTCGCTATTGTCACACAACTGGGTGGGCTCAGGGCGCAGTGCTCTGCGCCCCAAGCCCACCCTTTTTTTAAGCCTATTAGAGCCTCTGGCTCTAATCACGTGCTTCAAAAAAAAAATCCCATATTGGAATCCATGCGTCCGTTGCCCTGCATGTAGATTAGGGGGCCAGACGCATGGATGGGGGGGCGGCGCTTGTGCGCCCCCAATGCACTGGACTGATCCACCAAACACCCACTGTCTGTCCTCAGTCCTCTTGTCACTCCTGTGTCTGCTGCGGCCACCGCCCTAGAAGCTCCAGCCTGCCCTGCGTGAGATGGAGGTCGCTGATGTCTGACGTCATTGCGCACACCACAATCATGCACAGGACATTCCCCCGGAGGAGATACTCCGCCTCCTCATACTCATCAGTTTGCACTATGGGCGGCAGTATGAGATGGGAAAATGCCATCTGTAACGCTGTAACTGTTTGCAGGCTTTCTTGTGCATCATCTTTATAGAAGAGGATTCCTTCTGGGACGACAGCCATGCAGACCAATTTGATGCAGTGTGCGGCGTATGGTCTGAGCACTGACAGGCTGACCCCCCACCCCTTCAACCTCTGCAGCAATGCTGGCAGCACTCATATGTCTATTTCCCAAAGACAACCTCTGGATATGACGCTGAGCACGTGGACTCAACTTCTATGGTCGACCATGGCGAGGCCTGTTCTGAGTGAAACCTGTCCTGGTAAACCGTTGTATCGTCTTGGCCACCATGCTGCAGCTCAGTTTCAGGGTCTTGGCAATCTTCTTATAGCCTAGGCCATCTTTATGTAGAGCAACAATTCTTTTTTTTCAGATCCTCAGAGAGTTCTTTGCTATGAGGTGCCATGTTGAACTTCCAGTGACCAGTATGAGAGAGTGAGAGTGATAACACCAAATTTAACACACCTGCTCCCCATTCACACCTGAATCGCATAACATCACATAACATCGGGGAGGGAAAATAGCGAACTGGGCCAAATTTGGACGTTGTCACTTAGAGGTGTACTCACTTTTGTTGCCAGCAGTTTAGACATTAATGGCTGTGTGTTGAGTTATTTTGAGGGGACAGTAAATTTACACTGTTATACAAGCTGTACACTCACTACTTTACATTGTAGCAAAGTGTCATTTCTTCAGTGTTGTCACATGAAAAGATAGAATAAAATATTTACAAAAAATGTGAGGGGTGTACTCACTTTTGTGAGATACTGTATATATTTTTGTTTAAAAAAATTTCCAATAAGTGTATATTGATTGGTTTGAGCAAAAGTTATCGCGTCTACAAACTAGGGGAAAGATTTATGTCATTTTTATTTATTTATTTGTTTATTTAATTATTTATTTATTTTTACTAGTAATGTGAGATACTGTATATATTTTTTTGTTTTTTTTGTTAAGAACGGTGGAAATAAAAATGTATTGTCATCTGCAACAAAACAAAAAATGTCTACAGTATAAAATAATTTACAACACAGGTGGGGGGGGGACAACACAGAACATGGCGAGGGGGGGGGATACTGTATATCTTTTGGTATGCAATGGATAATGTTTCTCCCATGTCTGTTCGTTCAAAAATTTGCTTAAAATAAAGAAGAAAAAATAAATTAAAAAAAAGAAAAAAAAATCATCCTTCCCAGGGGTGGGCTAGGTCAGTATATGGAAAAATGGCTGCTTGGCTGGACACAAAATTTTATGATGGGAGCTGTATGCTTGGGCATCAACATTGTATGCTGATCACATAAACTATATATATATATATATATATATATATATATATATATATATATATATATATATATATATATATATACAGTATATATAGTAATTTAGCTGCCCAACTACAGATTTTTACAAGCAAAGGTAAAATAGCAAAAGACATGAAAAGCAGCAGAGACAAAATGTCAGTGACTGATAGGTGCCTGAAGGAGTGACCATTACCATAATGCCATTTACTCACCTGCTGGCAGGGATAATCCTGTTATCCAATAAGGTTATCGTCACACTAAATCCCTACCAAGCTAAGAGAGACCATCCAACATCAGCGCCCCCCCCTCCTCCATTACCTGCACCCAGATCACTGCCAGAGGGGCTCAGCATCCCTCTAATGATGTGTAATCCCTATTCTAACATGAAACACAGCTCATTCCACTGCAAATTTACACCCAACACCCGGGAAGGTATAGCAAAAAAAAACCCGAACATGTTACCCCAGGCTTTATTAACCACTTCTGGACCGGAAGATTTTCCCCCCCTTAATGACCAGGCCATTTTTTTTGCGATTCGGCACTGCTTTACTTTAATGGACAATTGCGTGATCGTGCGACGCTGTATCTAAATGAAATTGATGTCTTTTTCCCCCCACAAATAGAGCTTTCTTTTGGTGGTATTTGATCATCTCTGCGATATTTATTTTTTTATAAACAAAATTTTTTATATAAATAAAATTAAAATTTAAATAAAATTTTTTATATAAATAAAATAAATAAATATAAACAAAAAATAGAGACAATAAGGCTCCATTCACCCCTGGGCGTTTTCAGCTCCAAAAACGCTCCAAAAAAAACGTTTCCAAAACGCCCAACAAGTAAAACCCCATTCATTTAAATGACCCCTGTTCACATTTGAGCGTTTTAACGCCTGAAGCAAAACGCCCAAGGCTCAAAAAAGTACATGAGCTTCTTTTTGGGCAGATTACAGGCGTTTTCCATTGGTTTCTATTCAATCTAAAAACGCCTGCACAAGAAACGCCTGCAAAAACGCCCATAAAAACGCCTGAAAAAACGCCTGAAACAAAAACACCTAGGTGTATATGGAGCCTAAATAGAACAATTCTGAAAAAAAAATAAAAAAAATATATATATATATGTTTTTATTTTATTTTTTTCACTTTCTGCTATCTAACATTTGCAAAAAAAAAATAAAAAATCTAAATTTTTTAACATTTTAGGACAATTTGATTCCTTCTTCATATTTTTGGTAAAAAAAAAAAATCACAATAACCGTATTTTGATTGGTTTGCGCAAAAGTTATCGCATCTACAAACTAGGGGAAAGATTTATGTCATTTTTATTGTTTTTTTTTTTTTTACTAGTAATGGAGGCGATCTGCGATTTGTTTGCGGGACTGCGACATTGCGGCGGACAGATCGGACCCCTAACTGACATTTTTGACACTTTTGGGGGGGACCAGTGACATCACTACAGTAATCAGTGCTAAAAATATACACTGTTACTGTACTAATGACACTGGCAGGGAAAGGGGTTAACACTGTTGGTGATCAAGGGGTCAAATGTATGCCTCATGCTTACTGACGTTATGTGGGGGGAGGGGATTGTGTGACACAGACAGAGATCGCAGGTTCAGATGTGCTGAATCCTGTGATCTGTCCCTGCCTGTCACAGAGGAGATCCTCACTGGCAGGGAAGGGATTAACCCAGGGGCCATCAAAGGGTTAAATGTGTACCTGTCCCTGCCTGTCACAGAGGAGATCCTCACTGGCAGGGAAGGGGTTAACCCAGGGGCCATCAAAGGGTTAAATGTGTACCTAGGGGAGTGTTTCTAGCTGTATGGGGGCGGGGCTTGTGGAATGATCACAGAGACCTGTGATCCTATATAGAAGGATCACAGGCGCTCTGTGATCATTCCAGGGGAGAAGAACGGTCACATGTGTTTACAACAGCCGACCGTTCTTCTCTCTCAGTGGGGAACGATCGCGGGGGTCCACTGCCGAGTGGGGGCAGGAGCGCGCCAGCGGCGGCACACGCTCACCCCCTAGCTGCAGGCGCGACGTAAATCGGAAGCGGGCGGTCGGATAGTGGTTAAATATGTGAATGTACACAAAAAGGATATAAGAAAATATATATTTTATTTCGACGAATCTCAATTAAAATTATTGACACATAATATCTCTATCCAGCAATTCATTCCAATGTGGGTGTATATAGAGATATAGCCAAACAGGCAATTCATCTATATTACAGAAGGTAGAAAAATATAAATAAATATATATATATAAATATATACATAAATATATATAAATATATACATATATATATATATATAAATATATATATATATAAAAATATATATATATATATATATATATATATATATACATTTAGAAGATATGGCAGCGTACAGCCTTCCGTGATAGATTATTTACAGTCCCCAATCTATAATCTATCAATTTAATGTGTATATATATATATATATATATATATATATATATATTTATATATATATATATGTATATATATATATATACATATTTATATTTTTCTACCTTCTGTAATATAGATTAATTGCCTCTTTGGTTATATCTGTGTAGCACTGCCCCCTTGGGAGCTGCTGAAAATGGATTCCCCTGGGTTACCCTTAGCAACAGCTCGCAAAATCTTATGACCATAGGTGTGCGCACAGGGTGTGCCAGGTGTGCCTGGGCACACCCTAATCACCACGTGTGGCGCAGATTCCCTGTTTAGACTCCCAATATTTCACCGAAGCCCCCTAACAGGGCTTCTAAAAAAATTGCAAAAAAATAAAATAATAAAGATAAAAACTACTGACACCAATCTCTGCCCTACTGACACTATCAGTGTATATATATATATATAATACACAGGCACACTCATGCATATGTGTTTGAGCTTTGGAGTGCACACCCTAATGCAATAGGCTGCGCACACCTATGACTTATCACTTTGTACTTGGCTCAGTCAATGAACAGTCCAGGGGATTTGGTTTTTCTGTTTTATTTAGAACTGGGATGAAAGAAGGGATGAGTGGGAGACAACTTGACAACTATGCACATATCTTGAGGACTTCTAACAGTATTGAGTGTGGCAAGGCCGCCCCTTCACCTTGCCACTGAAGTGAAGATTTGAACGGTGAACTATTCCTTAGGTTGCTTCTTCAGGGTCTAACTTGGCACCCCCTTTTGCATCCCTTTAGACTTGTTCCTATTGGGAGTATCCCACCAAAAATGAAATTTTTGTTGCAGGGGATGCCAGAAATTTGACTTGTATCTTAGTGCAGACTTCTGGGAAAATTGCTGAGCCAATCACACAAGCAGGAAATGATGTTTCTGCAGAGTTGTATAAAGTACTCAAACCCATACTTGAGTAAAAGTACAAGTGCTCGATCAAAAAGTGACTTGAGTAGAAGTGGAAGTGCTCGATCAAAAAGTGACTTGAGTAGAAGTACTAAAGTATTCAACATTTTTTTGTACTTAAGTATTGCAAGTAGTTTTTTAAAAAATGTTGCTACTCAAGTACTGAAAGTAAAAGTACCAGTAGTTTTGAAAAAAAAAATTGCTACTCAAGTACTGAAAGTAAAAGTACAAGTACTGTATTATGTAGTTATTAAAGAAAGAAGTCAAAAGTTTGAACATCATATTGTTTTTTATTATTTCAAATGCAGCTTTTATTTATACATACAGTAGCATTTATTTTCATATGTGCTGATAAGCCCCCGTTCACATTAAGGCGACCTGTGAGGCGACCTGGTCGCCTCACAGGTCGCCGCAGGTCGCCTTCCATAGGGAAGCTGCGGACCCGTTCTAATAGGAGCGACACAAGTCGCTCCGACTTAGAAAAAGGGTCCGGAGCTTCTTTGGGGCGACCAGGAGGCGACCGCCATAGACTTCAATGTTATGAAGTCCATGGCGGCCGCTCCGAGGTCGCGGCGCGCTGCTCGCACGGCGACCTCGGAGGTCGCCCCTGGAAGTAGCGTCGCCCCTATGTGAACGGGGCCTAATACACATGTTTTGAGCTTCATGAAACCTGCCATCTACTGTTCTGGCAGTGGTAATTTTTATAATTGTAACGAGTAACTATGCAGCACAAAAAAAAAAAATATCGGAGTAGAAGTATTGAAATCATTGAAAAAATGTAGTGAAGTAAAAGTGGAAGTAGGAGAAAAAAATTCTACTCCAGGAAAGTACAGATACCGCCTTTCCGTACTTAAGTACAGTAGTGAAGTAGTTCTACTTAGTTACTATACATCTCTGACAACTATGCACAAATCTTGAGGACTTCTAACAGTATTGAGTGCGGCAAGGCCGCCGCTTCACCTTGCCACTGAAGTGAAGATTTTGAATGGTGAACTATTCCTTAGGTTACTTCTTCAGGGTCTAACTTGGCACCCCCTTTTGCATCCCTTTAGACGTGTTCCTATTGGGAGTATCTCACCAAAAATGACATCTTTGTTGCAGGGGATGCCAGAAATCTGACTTGTATCTTAGTACGGACTTCTGGGAAAATTGGTGAGCCAATCACAAAAGCAGGAAATGATGTTTCTGGGGGGTGTGGCCAGTATACATTCTGTGTACAGAACACCTCCAGGCGGCCATATTGTATTGCATTTTTCAGAAAATTACAGCAGCTGCAGATTGAAAAGGAAAGGTCATTTTTAATAACATTCAATTACAATATGATTTGTGGCGCAATTGTATACGCTATATTGTTTTTTCTTTATTTGCTGATTTTTTTTCCCCCACGAAAGTGGAGTTACCCTTAAAATAGGCAAAAAAACAAAACATCCATGTTACATATGTTACATAGACTTGTCTTCATTTCCCGGCAGGGTACACCTCCATTGGCGGTAGTATTATGGGATACATTAGCCCACCCTATAGCTTTATAAATGAACCTCCAAGGCAGACTACCGAAAGGAATCTGAAACTTTATTTTCCACGTAGCGAGTCAGTAAATAAAAGAGAATTCCATGCAGGCGCGGTGTGAATGTTCTGCTGGTCTATGTACTATGAATGTATGACACGCTCTACTGCACAGGAAACTGTGGTTCATCCGCTGTAACGTATGTGGTCTCGTTAACCCCATACAGGAAAACCAAACCCCCCCAAAAAAAAGACATTTTTCTTCCTTCGCTTCACCATTAAGAGCCGCTCAATGTGGGGGTTCTCATTGTTCTGCCAGAGAACCATTTCCTCCTGCCGGTCTCCCCACCTCTCCCAAACACCTCTTCAGGATTGTGAATGGAATCCCAGCTCTGTTTTAGAAGGGAAATAACAGGTGAGCTCCCGTAATGACATTTTATGCCTGGAACATTTAACTAATCAAGTCCCAGAGGCCAAAAAGGAGAAGCAGAGCTCTCCCACCATGCCTGTCCATGGGGAAGCTGAGAAATACCCCGCAGGAACAATGGGTATACATGGAGAAGGTACGCCAGAACAAATCGCCCGCTTCAGCTGTGACTTTCCTCTGCACATGCATTATAAAATAAAGAATATGATGAAAAGAACTGGAATAATAATACCCAGGGCTTTTTTTTCTCAGAGAGTTGGTGCAGGAACCTTTTTCTCCGCCCCTACCCACCTCCGAGCACCCTTCCTTGGTTCCACCCCCTAGCCACCTCCGAGCACCCTTCCTTGGTTCCACCCCCTACCCACCTCCTAGCACCCATCCTTGGTTCTACCCCCCTACCCACCTCCGAGCACCCTTCCTTGGTTCCACCCCCTACCCACCTCCGAGCACCCTTCCTTGCTTCCTCCCCCTACCCAGCTCCAAGCACCCTTCCTTGGTTCCACCCCCTACCCACCTCCGAGCACCTTTCCTTCGTTCCAACCCCTATCCACCTCTGAGCACCTTTCCTTGGTTCCACCCTGTACCCACCTCCGAGCTCCCTTCCTTGGTTTCATCCCCTACCCACCTCCGAACACCCTTCCTTGGTTCCACCCCCTTGCCACCTCCGAGCACCCTTACTTGGTTCCACCCCCTAGCCACCTCCGAGCACCCTTCCTTGGTTCCACCCCCTACCCACCTCTGAGCACTCTTCCTTGGTTTCACCCCCTACCCACCTCCAAGCACCCTTCCTTGGTTTCACCCCCTAGCCACCTCCGAGCACCTTTCCTTGGTTCCATCTCCTACCCACCTCCGAGCACCTTTCCTTGGTTCCATCCCCTACCCACCTCCGAGCACCCTTCCTTGGTTCCACCCCCTACCCACCTCTGAGCATCAGGGCCATCTTACCGAATGGGCACGCTGGGCCCCATCTGCCCAGCGACCCAGCCCCAGCCAAGCATTAGTCCCGAATCCCGTGTTCATTCCGCTGCTGAACTTAGCAGATTGCAAGCGCCTGTCAGCCCTGCGCTGCTGTCAGGCCACTTGGGCCGTAGAGGGGGAGCCCACAACTTCTGGAATGCTGTCTGCCTCCACGGGAACAGGCACACATAGGACAGTCGAGTCTGACTCCCGCCCGTGTGTGTGTGTGTTCACCGGACCAAGCCGCCGAACCTGGAAGCTGTCATTAGCCTGGCACTGCTGTTCCAAAAAATCTAGCCTTATCAATAATTTGCATTTTTATTGATTGTGAAGGGCAGGGCCCCAGTGCACTGCATTGCCCAGGGCCCCTTAATGCTCTCAAGATGGCACTGCTGAGCACCCTTCCTTGGTTCCACCACCTACCCACCTCCGAGCACCCTTCCTTGGTTCCACCCCCTACCCACCTCCAAGCACCCTTCCTTGGTTTCACCCCTACCCACCTCTGAGCACCCTTCCTTGGTTTCACCCCTACCCACCTCTGAGAACCCTTCCTTGGTTTCACCCCCTACCCACCTCCAAGCACCCTTCCTTGGTTTCACCCCCTACCCACCTCCGAGCACCCTTCCATGGTTCCATCCCCCTACCCACCTCCGAGCACCCTTCCTTGGTTTCACTTCTACCCACCTCCGAGCACCCTTCCTTGGTTTCACCCCTACCCACCTCTGAGCACCCTTCCTTGGTTCCACCCCCTAGCCACCTCCAAGCACCCTTCCTTGGTCCCACCCCCTACCCACCTCCAAGCACCCTTCTTTGGTCCCACCCCCTATCCACCTCCGAGCACCCTTCCTTGGTTCCACCCCCTACCAACCTTCGAGCACCCTTCCTTGGTTCCACACCCTAGCCACCTCCGAGCACTCTTCTTTGGTTCCACCCCCTAGCCACCTCCGAGCACTCTTCCTTGGTTCCACCTCCTAGCCACCTCTGAGCACTCTTACTTGGTTCCACCCCCTACCCACCTCCGAGCACCCTTCCTTGGTTCCACCCCCTACCCATCTCCGAGCACCCTACCTTGGTTCCACCCCCTACCCACCAATTAGAATCCCAGCATACAGAACCATGTATTTGCAATGCAGGCCAGGCCAGGGTCCCCCACAGATCCCCTTTAGAGCAGGGTCCCCATAGATCCCCTTTAGAGCAGGCCAGGGTCCCCATAGATCCCCTTTAGAGCAAGCCAGGGTCCCCATAGATCCCTCTTTAGTCTTACCTTTTCACCTATATTCCCCGTGCTACCTGGTTTTCCTGCACCACCAGGTAATCCAGGCTCTCCCTGCAAATATATATATATATATATATATATATATATAGTATATATAGCCAATATGATCCCCTTTGAAGCAAGTCAGGATCCCCATAGATCCCCTTTAGGGCAGGCAAGGGTCCCCATAGATCCCCTTTAGGGCAGGACAGGGTCCCCATAGATCCGCCTTTAGAGGAGACCAGGCTAGGGTCCCCCATAGATCCCCTTTAGAGCAGGGTCCCCATAGTTCCCTCTTTAGAGCAGACCAGGGTCCCCCATAAATCCCCCTTTAGAGCCGGGTCCTATAGATTCTCCTCTTAGAGCAGGGCAGGAAATTTCCAGGGGGGGCACTTGCCCCCCCTTGCAGATGCCCATGCCTACAACAACATTTTCCCCCTAGCAACAACAGATCTCCCCACAGCCAGCAACAATAGACCCCTCCCTCAACAGTAGATATCTCCCAGCAATGACTAACCCCCCCCCCTGCAATATAAGACCCACCTCCAGCAAAAGTAGGTCCCCCAGCAGCAACAATAGACCTCCCCAGCAACAATAGAACTCCATGCAAAATTAGATCCCCTCCAGATAGAATAGATTCCCCAGCAGCCAGCATCAATACACTTTGCAGCACACCCCAGCACCCCTTGCCATTACATACAGTCAGTGTTGGAGGTGCCAGAACTGCGTTCCCCCCCCCCCCCCCTGGTTCCCACTGAAAAAAAGCCCTGATAATACCATAAGATATCATCCTCATTTCCCAGAAATCGCATCCGCATGATATATACAGTAACAAACTAGAGCAAGAAAGCTACAAAAAATACACTGTATACATGTACAGTATATAATAAGGGTGGTAAAATCTCATTAAAGTGGTGTTCCGCCCCCCCCCCCCCCTCCAAAAATCAAAAGTCAGCAGCTACACATAATGTAGGTGCTGACTTTTAATACTGGGACAATTACCTGTCCTGGAGTCCAGCGATGTCAGCACCCCAGCCGATGTTTCCATCGGCTGTCGTGTGCTGCCACCACCATTACCGGTAAGGGAACCCGGCAGTGAAGCCTTGCAGCTTTACGGCTGGGTCCCTACTGCACATGCACCCTCTTACTGGCCTAGAAGCAGAGGGAAGAGGAGGGGGCCAAACTTCTGACGTACCTTGCCGCGGCACCTGCTCCCCCCCCCCCCCCGAAAGGTGCCAAATGTGGCACCGGAGGGGGGGGGGGGACAGATAGGCGGAAGCTGTGATCCACAGCCAAACCAGCTTTCCCCGTGCTTTTCCTTTAAATAGCGTTTTTGGTTTGTGGTGCTCAGATGCAATGTAGTTCAGGTTTAAGTCCCATGTAACCTGCCGACGTGCCGCACTGGAACGTATATCAGGAATGTATTTACGCGTGCCTTAAATTGTTTCCCATATTTATTTAAAAGATAGTATCAGTACACGGATGGAAAAGGCTGGTACCATGGTAACACAGATGCTATCAGCGCTCTTACAATTGGGAATATTTGCACCCACACCATTACATATCCGTGACACACTGAGTGGGAGTACAATCGGTGAAAGGTGATAGTGCGTGTATGAGACATAATGTCACAATTCGCTAACCCTGGATATCTCAACTGCTACTCATCTGGCTTTATCACCCATCCTCATTGTCAGAGAATGATCATACACTTCTCTCCCGTCAATGTGAAACAAGAGAAAGGACAACCTGACTGATCAACAATAAATGAAACAATTGTCCACGTCACAATATGCTGCCCAGATATTAAAACTATGTTCTGTGGTTCCTACAGGTCAACACCAGGCTGATCCCCAGTACAGGTCTCATAGTCCTAATTCATGTTTACCTGAATCTCAGGAGCAAGCATTTACCCAGCCACAGAATATCACATCAGAGTGAAAAGTTAAATCTTTACAAGACCTCTACTCTCCCAGAGGTCCCAGTCTCCCCTACTCTCCCAGAGATACCAGTCTCTTCTACTCTCCCAGAGATACCAGTCTCTTCTACTCTCCCAGAGGTCCCAGTCTCTTCTACTCTCCCAGAGGTCCAAGTCTCTTCTACTCTCCCAGAGGTCCCAGTCTCTTCTACTCTCCCAGAGGTACCAGTCTCTTCTACTCTCCTAGAGGTCCCAGTCTCTTCTACTCTCCCAGAGGTCCCAGTCTCTTCTACTCTCCCAGAGGTACCAGTCTCTTCTACTCTCCCAGAGGTCCCGGTCGCTTCTACTGCCTCAGAGGTCCCAGTCTCTTCTACTCTCCCAGAGGTCCCAGTCTCTTCTACTCTCCCAGAGATACCAGTCTCTTCTACTCTCCCAGAGGTCCCAGTCTCTTCTACTCTCCCAGAGGTCCAAGTCTCTTCTACTCTCCCAGAGGTCCCAGTCTCTTCTACTCTCCCAGAGGTCTCAGTCTCTTTTACTTTCCCAGAGGTCCCAGTCTCTTCTACTCTCCCAGAGGTCCCAGTCTCTTCTACTCTCCCAACAGTACCATTCTCCTTTACTCTCCCAACAGTAATATCCCCCTCTACTCCCCCAGCAGTACTATTCTCCTCTACTCTCCCAGCAGTAATATCCTCCTCTACTTTCCCAACATTACTATTCTCCTTTACTCTCCCAACAGTACTATTCTCCTCTACTCTCCCAACAGTACTATTCTCCTCCATTCTCCCACCAGTATTATTCTCCTCTACTCCCCCAACAGTACTATTTTCTCCTACTCTACCATTCTCCTCGACTCTTCCGACAGTACCATTCTCCTCTATTCTCCCAACAGTACTATTCTCATCTACTCTCCCAGCAGTACCATTATCCTCTACTCTTCCAGCAGCACTATTCTCCTCTACTCCCCCAAGAGTACCATTCTCCTCAACTCTCCTGGCAGCACTGTTCTCCTCTACTCTCCCGACAGTACCATTCCCATCTATGCTCCCAGCAGCACCATTCTCCTCTACTCTCCAGGCAGTACAATTCTCCCCTACTCTCCCAGCAGCACCATTCTCCTCTACTCTCCAGGCAGTACAATTCTCCCCTACTCTCCCAGCAGCACCACTCTCCTCTACTTTCCAAACAGTACCATTCTTCCCTACTCTCACAGCAGCACCATTCTCCTCTATTCTCCCGGCAGTACCATTCTCCTCTACTCTCCCAGCAGCACCATTCTCCTCTATTCTCCCGGCAGTACCATTCTCCTCTACTCTCCCAGCAGCACCATTCTCCTCTATTCTCCCAACAGTACTATTCTCCTCGACTCTCCCAGCAGCACCATTCTCCTCTACTTTCCAAACAGTACCATTCTTCCCTACTCTCCCAGCAGCACCATTCTCCTCTATTCTCCCGGCAGTACCATTCTCCTCTACTCTCCCAGCAGCACCATTCTCCTCTATTCTCCCAGCAGTACTATTCTCCTCGACTCTCCCAGCAGCACCATTCTCCTTTACTGTCCCAGCAGTACCATTCTCCTCTACTCACCCAACAGTACCATTATCCTCTACTCTCCCGGCAGTACCATTCTCCTCTACTCTCCCAACAGTACTATTCTCCTCGACTCTCCCAGCAGCACCATTCTCCTTTACTGTCCCAGCAGTACCATTCTCCTCTACTCACCCAACAGTACCATTATCCTCTACTCTCCTGGCAGTACCATTCTCCTCTACTCTTCCAGCAGTACCATTCTACCCTTTCAACAGAACTAGTCTCCTCTACCCTCTCAGTAGTAAAAATCCTTATCTCCTGTCTGTTGTTACCTCCTTTCCTGGCAGTCCCATGGAAGCACCAGTTACCTCTGCCCTGTGGTAATATTTTTCCACTTTCTATTTTTTAGGATCTTTACCTAAACAAAGAAAAAATAATAGCAACTATAGTGGATAATATCCAAAATAAATTCCCAGATTCCACCCTACCTCACAATTATCCCTGGCACCCTTTTCCAGAGATGAATATAACCTTGACGTCATTTTTATTTAGAAATTATTATATTTGACTGTAGCCAACGATGCTTGGCTAATCTGCACAATTACCCAGACAATGTAGTAACTCACCATACTTCTGACATTATCCATTGCATTACATTGGGAGTCATAGATCTTTTAAATGGTCATCAATCTCCCTGTACTCTGAGTTGTGAAATGAAAGCAACACATCTCCCCCCACAGCCACAAAATGGATTAATCCCATCTGGTTACACTGCAGGGGGGTAATTCTGTACTCGCCCCCACCCTCTATGTGTGTGCCACAGCCTGTTCCGGTATAGAGATGGTTAATTCCGACAAGGACCATCCATCTTTACTCTTCACAAAACAATGTATAAATCCTGCACATAATTTGAGCCGAATGTAAACTCACTGAAAATGTCATTTCTCGACGGCAAAAAAATGTTTATTTAAGTGTTTCGATGTTGAATCACTTGTAATTGCTACCAGTCATTACAAGATGAAATGCAGTCCATATGGAGGGAAGCCCGTGGACACTTGAAGAGAGATGAAGACCCTGCATTATCACAGGCCGGCTGATACAATCCAGGAGGACATCCCCCTGTAACAGCGCTATCAGATGTCGCGGGAGATGTGACGTTGCACTTTGGCTCTCTTCTTAAACTCTGTTTTATCTTGGAATTGGAAGGGCAGCGATTAAGGCCGTCTCTATTACACTTAACAATTTTGGTCCAGGGGGGCCGGTGAGGTATTTGCTCTGGTAATGCGATGCAGGCCTGAACAGCAGAAAATGACTCCGACTCTCCAGAGGTCTCAGCTGAGCGGAATAGGCATGTAACAAGGCTGGTGCCAGTCATGGGATCGGTATGCTGGCGCGTTAGTCAAATGCACATGTACAAAACTGCAATATCCTGGGGACAGTTTCAATAAAAAGATTAAATTCCTGCCACAAAGCCTCATTAAGCCACAATGCAGCATAGTTCGGTGGCAGGGGTCCCAAGTGGAGCCAATGTTCTGCTGTAAGAGTTCCATCATTCTCAATCATAAATTGTATTCAAGTGTAACATCCCATAGCTGCTTTAAGTGAATCCAACATTAACCACTTTACGCTTGTGCTATAGCCGGAAGACGGCTTCAGTGCGGGCTTAAAATACCGGTTGGACGTGCCTGGACATTATCCCGTTCTTGGATCCTTGGGACTCGGCTGATCACAGATCGGAGTAAAGGGTCGATAACAGCCCTTCACCATGTGATTCACTGTCAGCCAATGACCAGCTTCTGTAAGATGGACATCGGTCCCACACGGTCGCACCCACCATTGCCACCTACCAGTGCCCATCAGTACTGCTATCAGTGCCCACTGGTGCTGCCAATCAGTGCCCATCAGTGCCTCATCATCAGTGCCACCTACTAGTGTCTATCAGTGCCATCTACCTATGCTCCCACACGGTTGCACCCACCAGTGCCACTTACCAGTGCCCATCAATACTGCTATCAGTGCCCACTGGTGCTGCCAATCAGTGCCCATCAGTGCCTCATCATCAGTGCCACCTACTAGTGTCTATCAGTGCCACCTACCCATGCTCCCACATGGTCACACCCACCAGTGCCCCCTACCAGTGCCCATCAGTACTGCTATCAGTGCCCACCGGTGCTGCCAATCAGTGCCCATCAGTGCCTCATCATCAGTGCCACCTACTAGTGTCTATCAGTGCCACCTACCCATGCTATACATAGAAACAGTCCAATAAAAAAGTGGTGATGGTCTCTATGTCCATATATCCATATTGGTGCAGTATAAGTGCTTGCTCCAAAAAACCAAAGTGCTCCACCACATGCAAAAAATACAATGCCCTCACCAGAGCCCCAAGGTCCCCAGGGACCTGCAGCATGGGCCTAAAATCCCGGTAGGACGTTCCTGGACATTATCCCGTTCTTGCGTCCTTGGGCTTCGGCTGATCACAGATTGGAGTAAAGGGCCGATCACTGCCCTTTACCATGTGATTAGCTGTCAGCCAATGACCAGCTTCTGTAAGAAGGACATCGGTCCCACGCGGTCGCACCTACCAGTGCCCACCAGTGCCACCTACCTGTGCCCATCAGTACAGCTAATCAGTGCCCACCAGTTCCACCTATCAGTGCCGCCAATCTGTGCCCATCAGTGCCTCATCATCAGTGCCACCTACTAGTGTCTATCAGTGCCACCTATCAGTGCCCAAGCTATATATATAGTGACAGGCAAATAAAAAAGTGGTGATGGTCTCTATGTCCATATATCCATATTCGTGCAGTATAAGTGCTTGCTCCAAAAAACAAAAGTGCTCCACCACATGCAAAAGATACAATGCCCTCACCAGAGCCCCCAGGTCCCAGGGACCCCAACACGTCTTATATCAGATGTATCTTAATGTGCCATTAATAAGCTTTTCCGAGATGGTAGGTGATCCAGATATAGAAGCTTCCTCCCCTCAGATATTCAGAATCAATTGGTATAATTGGATATACCTGGAAATATTCGGTATCAATAGGTATAAGAATTGGATTTCCTGATGATGCCTATCTGATGAAATGCATTGAGATCGGGTTGCTGCCTCTAGCTTTGTGGACAACCATTGGACATCATCTCCGGGAACGGTGGAACCCACGCCAGCCGAGGAGCTGCAGCTTACAGAGAGGGAGAGCGAGTTCCCCGTATATCTCTACTGTGGGCTAAGAGAATTTATTTGTCTATAGAGCTGGTGCCAGTCGGCTCTGCCCCACAAAACAACGTACCTGTACATAGTTTCGTGGGACTGCTAGTGGGGGCACGCGCACGCGCCGATTGGCTACAGGGGGAGCCAATCAGCTAGCCGGCTGCCGCGCTGTCCGCCGGGCACCCTCAATCACTCCCCGTCAAGACAGAACCGTGGACTGCTGTTCTGTCAGTAATTAACACAGGGATGCTGTGTTCCTCTTATTTAGGAACACAGGTCACTGTGTTCATTCAGCAAGCCCATCCCCCACACAGTTAGAAAGCACACACTAGAGACACATTTAACCCTTTGATCGTCCCTGGTGTTATCCCCTTCCCTGCCAGTGTCATTAGTACAGTAACAGTGCATATTTTTAGAACTGATTACTGTAGAAATGTCACTGGTCCCCCCAAAAGTGTCAAAAATGTCAGTTAGGGGTCCGATCTGTCCGCCGCAATGTCGCAGTCCCGCTAAAAATCGCAGATCGCCGCCATTACTAGTGAAAAATAAATAAATAAATAAAAATGACATACATCTTTCCCCTAGTTTTTGGACGCAATAACTTCTGCGCAAACCAATCAATATACAGTTATTGGGATTTGTTTTACCAAAAATACAGTATCTCACAAAAGTAAGTACACCCCTCACATTTTTGTAAATATTTTATTCTATCTTTTCATGTGACAACACTGAAGAAATGACACTTTGCTACAATGTAAAGTAGTGAGTGTACAGCTTGTATAACAGTGTAAATTTGCTGTCCCCTCAAAATAACTCAACACACAGCCATTAATGTCTAAACCGCTGGCAACAAAAGTGAGTACACCCCTAAGTGACAATGTCCAAATTGGGCCCAAAGCGTCAATATTTTGTGTGGCCACCATTATTTTCCAGCACTGCCTTAACCCTCTTGGGCATGGAGTTCACCAGAGCTTCACTGGTTGCCACTGGAGTCCTCTTCCACTCCTCCATGATGACATCACAGAGCTGGTGGATGTTAGAGACCTTGCGCTCCTCCATCTGCCATTTGAGGATGCCCCACAGATGCTCAATAGGGTTTAGGTCTGGAGACATGCTTGGCCAGTCCATCACCTTTACCCTTAGCTTCTTTAGCAAGGCAGTAGATGTCTTGGAGGTGTGTTTGGGGTCGTTATCATGTTGGAATACTGCCCTGTGGCCCAGTCTCTGAAGGGAGGGGATCATGCTCTGCTTCAGTATGTCACAGTACATGTTGGCTTTCATGGTTCCCTTAATGAACTGTAGGTCCCCAGTGCCAGCAGCATTAATGCAACCACAGACCATGACACTCCCACCACTATGCTTGAATGCAGAGTCCTGGGAAGAGCAGATATAGTGAATGCAGAGTCCTGGGTAGATAAGATATAGTGAATGCAGAGTCCTGGGGAGACCAGATACAGTATAGTGAATGCAGAGTCCTGGGGAGACCAGATATAGGAAATGCAGAGTCCTGGGGGGACCAGATATAGTGAATGCAGAGTCCTGGGGAGACCAGATATAGTGAATGCAGAGTCTTGGGTAGACCAGACATAGTGAATGCAGTGTTCTGAGGGAGACCAGATATAGTGAATTCAGAGTCCTGGGGAGACAAGATATAGTGAATGGAGGGTCCTGGGGAGACCAGATATAGTTAATGCTGAGTCCTGGGGAGACCAGGTATAGTGAATGCAGAGTCCTGGGGAGACCAGATATAGTGAATGCAGGGTCCTGGGGAGACCAGATATAGTGAATGCAGGGTCCTGGGGAGACCAGATATAGTTAATGCTGAGTCCTGGGGAGACCAGGTATAGTGAATGCAGAGTCCTGGGGAGACCAGATATAGTGAATGCAGGGTCCTGGGGAGACCAGATGTAGTGAATGCAGAATCCTGGGGAGACCAGATATAGTTAATGCAGAGTCCTGGCGAGACCAGATAAAGTGAATGCAGGGTCGGGGGAGACCAGATATAGTGAATGCAGAGTCCTGGGGGAGAGCACATATAGTGAATGCAGAGTCCTGGGGAGACCAGATATAGTGAATGCAGAGTCCTGGGGAGACCAGATATAGTGAATGCAGAGTCCTGGGGAGAGCAGATATAGTGAATGCAGAGTCCTGGGGAGATCAGATATAGTGAATGCAGGCTCCTGGGGAGACCAGATATAGTGAATGCAGAGTCCTGGGGAGACCAGATATAGTGAATGCAGAGTCCTGGGAAGATTAGATATAGTGAATGCAGGCTCCTGGGGAGACCAGATATAGTGAATGCAGAGTCCTGGGGAGACCAGATATAGTGAATGCAGAGTCCTGGGGAGATTAGATATAGTGAATGCAGAGTCCTGGGAAGACCAGATATAGTGAATGCAGAGTCCTGGGTATAGTAACACTTTAAATGGCATTGTAAAACTAAATTATATCTTTGTTAGGGCCTTGCTGGCTCTGAAGATGATTGCCTTGGACTGCTCAAACAGTTCCATGTTATCTTTGTACAAATACTGTACATGCCAAGCAATCAAAGCTCCCCAAACACAATACAATCCGTTCGAGCCGTTCGGCCTTTTCTTAATTCTCCACATAATTTGACTTTTTGTCTTCTCCGATTAGCCGTCTGATGTACTGTAAAGTGTGAAGCTATAAAACACGCACACATATTTATACACACGGCGTCAAGTATTTTATTTCTTGAAACCCCTTGGGGGGGAAAGAAGGCGAGACCCCCCCTCCCTCCCCCCCCCTTTGACGAACGCTCCACATTTACATAATTCAAAAGTCAGAAGTGCGTTTTATAGAAATCCAGTGTAAATTTAAGCACAACTCGGGGAATATAAAGCCGCCCCGCGCTCACGTTACATATTAAATGTCTTTCGGTGTCGTTGCACCTCACCGCGGGATGTACAGGACATTAAAAAAAAAAGGAACTACATCGGGAATTAGAAGAAATGTCTATATTAGGTTTTCCTGGTTGGCTTCAGGGAGACCGTGTGTGTGTTTTCAATCTGACCTGGACGAGAACCAGTTCTTTCTTAGCAAATAATAGTACATTTGGGGGACTCCTTGAAGAGTTTATTGGCTGGGCCTTGCTTCGTACTGCTCCATTTACCTCCCTTCCTCCCATGACAATATCAGATTGTGGAAAACGTTACAGGATCTGGGCCTCCCACCTTGCAGAAAACCCTGAATGGAGGGGATAGATAGATAGTAGAACGTTTCATAGTGTCTTACTCACAGGTTGCCCAATAGGGGGGGGGGGGGGTCACATGACCAGCATTGCGCTGAAAAACGACATTGTATCGCACAGTAACGGCTTTCTCTCAGCTGCGGGGAGTGCCGCCCTGCGTCATCCTAATAAACAATCCGGCCTCACAGGTGCTACGTATTAATGATACGTTGATTGAAAGTATATTCTTAAGCCGGGCTTAGACTGCAGCTGTAACACACCCCCCCCCCTCCACCACCACCACCCACCGGCCGCTGTGCCTTCTGCTGACCAATGACCGTATATTTATACAGTAAGATCTAAGCACTCTCCTGCACACAGGTACTGTGTCCGAGCTTGTCTTCACATTCATACAAACAGCACTCTGGGTGGCAAGTTCCCCCGATGGTATTTTAACCCCTTCACGCCTAAGGGTAAAACAAATCGAAACAGGGCCATCTTACCAAATGGGCACGCTAGGCAGTTGCCCGGGGGGCCCCACCTGCCCAGAGACCCAGCCCCAGCCAAGCATTAGTCCCGATTTCCCATGTGCATCCCGCCACCGAACTTAGCAGATGGCAAGCGCCTGTCGGGCCTGCGCTGCTCTCAGGCCACTTGGGCCATAGAGAGGGAGCCCACAACTACAGGAAGGCCTGTCCACCTCCATGGGAACAGGCACACACAGGACAGTTGTGTCTGACTCCCGTCCGTGTGTGTGTTCACCGGACCCAGCCGCTGAACTAGGAAGCTGTCATTAGCCTAGCACTGCCCGGCCGCCTCTTCTCTACTTTGGCTATTGCTGGAGTAAAAAAAAAACGGTCCGCGGCCGGCCTGACATGCACACTGCCCGTAAACGGGAGAGCCCGTAAACATTCGGCTATTTCCGTAAATAGCGGGCTTTACCGAGCGGCGGCGGCACATGCGCCGTGACGTGTTGGCGCCGGGCGGCGCCATTTTTAAATCCTAAGGCGCCTTTTAGGAACAGGTAAGTGATACCGCTCCACAGCCACACTGCCTGCCATTATGCGGGGCTGCAGGCATACTACAGAAGATGCAGTGCTGTGGGCATGGTACATGCCAGCAGCACTGTATCTCCTGTAGTATGCCTGCAGCCCCTCATTCTCCTCTACCATGCCCGCAGCACTGCATTCTCTTGCACCATGCCCGCAGCCCCGCATTCTCCTGCACCATGCCCACAGCCCTGCATTCTCATGCACCATGCCCACAGCCCTGCATTCTCCTGTACCATGCCCGCAGCCCTGCATTCTCCTGCACCATGCCCACAGCCCTGCATTCTCATGCACCATGCCCACAGCCCTGCATTCTCCTGTACCATGCCCGCAGCCCTGCATTCTCATGCACCATGCCCGCAGCCCCGCATTCTCCTGCACCATGCCCACAGCCCTGCATTCTCATGCACCATGCCCACAGCCCTGCATTCTCCTGCACCATGCCCACAGCCCTGCATTCTCCTGTACCATGCCCGCAGCCAAATATTGCCTTATCGATATCGACCTTTTTAGTGGTAATGCACTAGGTCGGTGCGCCCTTCTCTTATCGTTGTTTTTTTAGTAGGGCACTGGAAAAGCCACTAGCTGAAAAGCTTTGGTGAAATGGCATGATACAAGGTTGTAATCCTAACAGATTACACTGTACAATGTCATTTGTTTTATTTATCCTGATGACGTCAGTTAGACGAAACGCGCAGAGCGTCACCGCGTCACTTTTGCCTCCGTGGAACGCACTTCCAGTTACATGAAACGCATCGCGTTCCAGAAGGACTCCACTGATATAGCGAGACAGCATGGAATTGATTGTTCTATTGCTTCTATCTGTTCTGACAGATTACACTGTACCATGTCATTTGTTTTATTTATTTATTTTTTTTAATCTCCCGTCGGTTCTACCCCCCTGCGTCGTGGCGCTCGCAGAGAAGGGAACCGGAAGAAGGTGCCGGCATTGGCCGGATCACACAGCAGGAGGACAGCGGCGGGAGGATGGCTGAAAGACGGGGGATCGCAGTGGAAGGTAAGTGTGATTGTGGGGTATTTTCGAGTGTGGTTCGGGGTTACCGCTTTTGGCACTGTATATTAACCCCCGAGCCACACTCGGGAATACAGCCAGGGAGGTTAAGGAAGATGGTGGGTGATATACGACGTAAAAAATCCCGCTCAGTGTCAGTGCAGACAAACTTGTTAGCACACTGGAAGGTGCGAGGGGAACTAACTGTCAGGTAACATTTGCACACAAGTCACCAGAAAGGACGGAAAGTGTTCAGGGGAGAGTTTTACATTGTCGGCATACCATACCCTGGCTATGAATCTTCCATGTGGTTAATGGCCTTGCATAATATAATAGATTCCAGATAGAGACAAGGGATTAAAGCTCAGCTTGTGTAAAGCTGGAAGGCACCAAGATACAGCGCACAGCTGGAGCTGCTCATTATTATTAACCCTGTCCCCCGGACTATATCACCGGGAAAGTACTCCATGTATGGCCAACGCCAGCACTGAAAGAGTTACAGCGCCATATGTCAGTCATCTCCAATTATTGCACTGACCAGAGAAGATGTCAGTAAGTTATATTCCTAATCATAGAAGGAGAGAATACAATATGGTATACCTTTCCTATAACCATGAGGTAGCAAGCCCTCCAGACATGGGCGTCCGCAAGGGGGGGCAAGTGCCCCCCCACTGAAAATGATCTGGCATGCTCTAAGAGGGGGATCTATGGGGACCCTTCTCTAAAGGGGAATCTATGGGGGACCCTGGCCTGGCCTGCTCTAAAGGGCGATCTATGGGAACCCTGCTCTAAAAGGGATCTATGGGGGACCCTGGCCTGCTCTAAAGGAGGATCTATGGGGACCTGGCCTGCTCTAAAGGGGGATCTATGGGGATCTTGGCCTGCTCTAAAGGGGGATCTATGGGGACCCTGATCTAAAGTGCGATCTATGGGGGACCCTGGCCTGGCCTGCTCTAAAGGGGGATCTATGGGGACCCTGCTCTAAAGGGCGATCTATGGGGGACCTTGGCCTGGCCTGCTCTAAAGGGGGATCTATGGTGACCTGGCCTGCTCTAAAGGGGGATCTATGGGGACCCTGCTCTAAAGGGGATCTATGGGGGACCCTGGCCTGGCCTGCTATAAAGGAGAATCTATGGGGACCTGGCCTGCTCTAAAGGGGGATCTATGGGGATCTTGGCCTGCTCTAAAGGGGGATCTATGGGGACCCTGCTCTAAAGGACGATCTATGGGGGACCCTTGCCTGGCCTGCTCTAAAGGGGGATCTATGGGGACCCTGCTCTAAAGGGCGATCTATGGGGGACCTTGGCCTGGCCTGCTCTAAAGGGGGATCTATGGGGACCTGGCCTGCTCTAAAAGGGGATCTATGGGGACCCTGCTCTAAAAGGGATCTATAAGGGGCCCTGGCCTGACCTGCTCTAAAGGAGGATCTATGGGGACCTGGCCTGATCTAATGGGGGATTTATGGGGACCCTGCTCTAAGGGGGATCTATGGGGGGACCCTGGCTTGCTCTAAAGGAGGATCTTTGGGGACCCTGGCCTGCTCTAAAGTGGGATCTATGTTGCTCTAAAGGGGGGTCATATTGGCCTTAATATATATCTATTCTTTGCAGGGAGAGCCTGGAGTACCTGGTAGTGCAGAAAAACCTGATAGCACAGGGAATATAGGTGAAAAGGTAAGACTAAAGATCTATAGGGACCCTGGCCTGCTCTAAAGGGGGATCTATGGGGGACCCTGCCCTGGCCTGCTCTAAAGGGGGATCTTTGGGGACCCTGCTCTAAAGGGGGATCTATGGGGACCCTGCTCTAAAGGGGATCTATGGGGGACCCTGGCCTGTTCTAAGAGGGGAATCTATGGGGACCCTGCTCTAAAGGGGGATCTATGGGGGGTCCTGGCCTGACCTGCTCTAAAAGGAGATATATGGGGACCCTGTTCTAAAGGGGATTTATGGGGGTCCCTGGCCTAGCCTGGCCTGCTCTATAGGGGATCTATGGGGGCGAAAACGTTCAGAGCAAAGGTGACCAAAAATGATGCCCCCCCAAAAAAAAGTTCTGCAGACGCCTATGCCTTCAGATAGCAGTCTCTTCTATCACTCAGATACTCCAGAGGGGGACATGCTTGTGTTTGACTTCTCAAGGCTGCTTTTGCACTGCTCTTCAGCATACGCGGTTTTACCATGAGTTTGGCGCGTTTTAGATGCATTTCCGGTGCATTTTCAGGTTGCTTGTGCAGCCCTGCCCCCAAAGGCCTGCTAGATATTCACTCTGCGGGTTCCCCTGGTTACCAGCACACGGCTATAAGCAAAAGCAATTTCTTATTTCCTCTTGGCTCACACTTCAATAATCAGTCCAGGGGTATTTGGTTGATTTGTTGTTTATTATATACAGGCATACCCCACTTTTAAGTACACAATGGGACCAGAGCATGTATGTAAAACGAAAATGTACTTAAAGTGAAGCAATACCTTTTTTCATTTCTCAATGCATGTTAATACCCTAGCTCCTTAGGAAATCTTGGTCAGCTTGACATGGCACTGCTCCCAAACCATAAGTGACAAGGACACCAAGCTTGGGGAGCATGTTAAGGGGATTCAGGACTATGACCTGGTAGATTACCTAGGAGGGTGCTACACTCACCCCCCGCCAAACCGAGCCATGTCCTCACTAGCACCTACCTAGGAGGGTGCTACACTCACCCCCCGCCAAACCGAGCCATGTCCTCACTAGCACCTACCTAGGAGGGTGCTACACTCACCCCCCGCCAAACCGAGCCATGTCCTCACTAGCGCCTACCTAGGAGGGTGCTACACTCACCCCCCACCAAACCGAGCCATGTCCTCACTAGCACCTACCTAGGAGGGTGCTACACTCACCCCCCACCAAACCGAGCCATGTCCTCACTAGCACCTACCTAGGAGGGTGCTACACTCACCCCCCACCAAACCGAGCCATGTCCTCACTAGCACCTACCTAGGAGGGTGCTACACTCACCCCCCACCAAACCGAGCCATGTCCTCACTAGCACCTACCTAGGAGGGTGCTACACTCACCCCCCGCCAAACCGAGCCATGTCTTCACTAGCACCTACCTAGGAGGGTGCTACACCCCCCCCCCCCGCCAAACCGAGCCATGTCCTCACTAGCACCTACCTAGGAGGGTGCTACACTCACCCCCCGCCAAACCGAGCCATGTCCTCACTAGCACCTACCTAGGAGGGTGCTACACTCACCCCCCGCCAAACCGAGCCATGTCCTCACTAGCACCTACCTAGGAGGGTGCTACACTCACCCCCCGCCAAACCGAGCCATGTCCTCACTAGCACCTACCTAGGAGGGTGCTACACTCACCCCCCACCAAACCGAGCCATGTCCTCACTAGCACCTACCTAGGAGGGTGCTACACTCACCCCCCACCAAACCGAGCCATGTCCTCACTAGCACCTACCTAGGAGGGTGCTACACTCACCCCCCGCCAAACCGAGCCATGTCCTCACTAGCACCTACCTAGGAGGGTGCTACACCCCCCCCCCCCCCGCCAAACCGAGCCATGTCCTCACTAGCACCTACCTAGGAGGGTGCTACACTCACCCCCCCCGCCAAACCGAGCCATGTCCTCACTAGCACCTACCTAGGAGGGTGCTACACTTGCACCTGTGAAAAATGGACATGAGCCTAAAAGATGCACCAAAAACACAAAACGCGGTGCATTATTGGTGCATTTTTGCTGCGTTTTCTATTCATTTCAATGGCGAGCTGCGGTTCTGGTGCGGTTTTCAAAAGGACGCAGCATGCAGGACTTTTCTAAACGCACCTCACCCGCAGCGCAGTGTGAAGAGTCCCATAAGATTTAGGTCCGGTTCACACTGATGCAAATTCTGATCCATTTCGGATGCATAGATTTGCATGTCATCCGAAGTAACTTCTGGACCGGAAGGATTTGAGCCTTTAATGACCAGGCCATTTTTTGCGATTTGGCACTGCGTTACTTTAACGGAAAATTGCGCTGTCGTGCGTCGCTGTACCCAAATACAAATGATGTCCTTTTTTTCCCCACAAATAGAGCTTTCTTTTGGTTGTATTTGATTACCTGTGCGATTTTTATTTTTTGCGCTATAAACAAAAAAACAGCGACAATTCTGAAAAAGAAAACCAATATTTTTCACATTCTGCTATATAACATTCCCAAAAAAAAAATCTCCACAACTTTATCCCTGACCTGTCTGGTGTGTTCCTTGGCCTTCATAATGCTGTTTGTTCACTAAGGGTCTCTAACAAACCTCTGAGGGCTTCAAAGAACAGATGTTTTTATACTGAGATTGAATTACACACAAGTTGCCTGACCTAAACCCCATAGAGAATCTGTGGGATATTGTCAAGAGGAGGATGAGAGACACCAGATCAAACCAGACCCAACCAGTGCCGTATTTGAAAGATTCACAAATTTTTATTATAGTTTATCACAATATTCCACAATACTTCACTGTTTACTTCTGGATTTCTGTTATTAAGGTGCAGATTAGACACTTATACAGTATCTCACAAAAGTAAGTACACCCCTCTCATTTCTGTAAATATTTTATTCTATCTTTTCATGTGACGACACTGAAGAAATGACACTTTGCTACAATGTAAAGTAGTGAGTGTACAGCTTGTATAACAGTGTAAATTTGCTGTCCCCTCAAAATAACTCAACACACAGCCATTAATGTCTAAACCGCTGGCAACAAAAGTGAGTACACCCCTAAGAGAAAATGTCCAAATTGGGCCCAAAGTGTGAATATTTTGTGTGGCCCCCATTATTTTCCAGCACTGCCTTAACCCTCTTGGGCATGGAGTTCACCAGAGCTTCACAGGTTGTCACTGGAGTCCTCTTCCCCTCCTCCATGATGACATCACAGAGCTGGTGGATGTTAGAGACCTTCCGCTCCTCCACCTTCTGTCTGAGGATGTCCCACAGATGCTCAATAGGGTTTAGGTCTGGAGACATGCTTGGCCAGTCCATCACCTTTACCCTCGGCTTCTTTAGCAAGGCAGTGGTCGTCTTGGAGGTGAGTTTGGGGTCATTATGTTGGAATACTGCCCTGCGGCCCAGTCTCTGAAGGGAGGGGATCATGCTCTGCTTCAGTATGTCACAGTACATGTTGGCATTTATGGTTCCCTCAATGAACTGTAGCTCCCCAGTGCTGGCAGCACTCATGCAGCCCCAGACCATGACACTCCCACCACCATGCCTGACTGTAGGAAGACACACTTGTCTTTTTACTCCTCACCACCACACACGCAGGGCCGGTGCTAGACTATTTTACGCCCTAGGCAAGACCAGCTACTTGCGCCCCCCCCCCCCCCCCCAAAAAAAATAAAAAATAAAAAGGGTAGGGGTTAAAAACTTCTCTATGTCATACCCAGTGACCCTGATCTGATGGTTCCTCCATGTTATGCTGTCGTACCCAGTGACCCCCATATTCCTCCATGTCACACCTGGGGACCCTGATGTCATTCTATGCCACACCCAGGGACCCTGATGTTTTTCCATGTCACATTCTGGGACCCCAATATTCCTTCATGTCTTGCTGTCATACCCACTGACCCCGATGTTCCTCCATGTCACACCCAGGGAACCCGTGTTCCTCCATGTCATGCTGTCATACCCAGTGACCCCAATGTTCCTATATGTCCCACCAGGGGTCCCTGATGTTCCTCCATGTCATACCCGGAGAGACCCTGATGTTTTTCCATGTCACACCTGGGGACCCTGATGTTCCTCCATGTCACACCTGGGGACCTCAATCCCAGGAACCCCAATTCCTCATGGCACACCTGGTGACCCCGAACCCCTGTTACACCCGGTGACCACCTATCCCCCATGTCACACCTGGTGACTCCGATTCCCCATGACACACCTGGTGACCCCGATTCCCTTTCACACCAGGGATCCTCCACGTCACACCCAGGGACCCCGATCCCCCGTTCTGGGGACGCTCACTGAGCGGTATGAAGAGAGTGGCCCTCGCTCTGTCCTCCTTCACTGTGATTCCTTTTCCTAGGACACTTCTCTCCTGGACCACAGTGCTCACCACAGCTCCAGCCAAAGAGGATCATCATGCAGGCAGCACTCCGGTGGGCTCCCTTCCTGCCTCTTGGGGCCCCCCTAACATTGGTGGAAAGCCAAGGCTTGGTAGTTCCGCCACTGCCCCAGACACCTAGCATCTTCCTCTGTCCCTTCTTCCTCCCCCACTGCTGCCCCTCCCCTCAGCTCACAGGGATCATTAATAAAGGAGAATGCCGACTTGTGGCTGCGCCCCTAGGTGGCAATGCGCCCTAGGCGGCTGCCTAGTTTGCCTAGTGGAAGCACCGGCCCTGCACACATGCTTGATACCATCTGAACCAAATATGTTTATCTTGGTCTCATCAGATCACAGGACATGGTTCCAGTAATCCATGTCCTTAGTCTGCTTCTCTTCTGCAAACTGTTTGCGGGCTTTCTTGTGCATCATCTTTCTTGTGCATTATCCTTTAACCACTTGCCGACTGCCTAACGCCGATCTACGTCGGCAGTCAGCCCCTCACAGGCAAAGTGACGTAGGGCTACGTCACTAGCTTGTGAGGGTCTAGGGAGCGAGCGCGCGCCCCTGGAGGCGCGCTCCCGCTCCTGCGTGGTCACGGACCCCCCCGCGCGTGTGACCGGCGGACCCGATGTCCGCCGGTCACTCGGCGATCGGCGGGGGAGAGGGAGAATGTCAGGCAGCTTGTGTAAACAAGCCACCTGTCATTCTCCTTGCTGTTAGGATACTGATCACTCGGATCTAGTATGTAGATCCGTTGATCAGTGTCCATACAGCTCAAGCCCCAGCCAATCACAGTAGAAAGCACGCCCCTAGGGATACACACAGCCCCTCCCTCCCAAATAAAGTTAACCCCTTCACTACCAGTGTATTTTTACAGTAACAGTGCATATATATAGCACTGATTACTGTAGAAATGTCACTGGTAACCCCAAAAGTGTCAAAAATGTCAGTCAAGGGTCCGATCTGTCCGCCCCAATGTCGCAGTACCGCAAAAAAATCGCAGATCGCCGCCATTACACGTTAAAAAAAAAAACAACAAAAATGACAGAAATCTTTCCCTTTGTTAGTAAACGCGATAACTTTTGCGCAAACCAATCAAAATACGTTTTTTGCGATTTTTTTTACCAAACATAGGTAGCATAAAACAAATTGGCCGAAAAAGTAAAAAAATTTTGATTTTTAAATTTTTTTTTGGGGAATTTCATATAAAAAAATGGGAAAAATATTGTTATTTTTGCAAAATTGACGCTCTTTTTTTGTTTATAGCGCGTGATCAAAAAATCGCACAGGTGATCAAATACCACCAAAAGAAAGCTCTGTTTGTGGGAAAAAAAGGACGCCAAATTCGTTTAGGTACAGCGTCGCACGACCGTGCAATTGTCCGTTAAAGTCACGCAGTGCCGAATCGCAAAATACCCCCTGGTCGGAATGGGGGTAAAATCTTCCGGGGCTTAAGTGGTTAAGATTTGCCTATGCGCTCAGCTGCAACTTTCACTCAGCTAAGTTTACTCTCAAGACAAGTGTAAGTTTTGTGTTGTAAATGGCTAACTTCCCCACATCTCTAACAGGGCGGCTTCTAAGTGGAGGGAGGACACCATCAGTGAATGTTCCAGTAAAACTGGGAGATGACAGATGTTCATTACAAAACATTAGACAGGAGAAATAACTCGGTATCCAACCTGGTCAACTAGGCCTTAGTCACCAACCTTGTCTGTGGCGCAGGGTAGTATTAGGCAACCTGTTATGACAGCTATACTTATAATAGCGAGACACAGGCGACACAGATATGCAATTTTACCATGGGATTGATTTCCTAAGTCCTGGTTCACATAAGTGCGAATTGGATGTGCATCCAATTCGCATGACATGCGAGTGTGACCGGCTCTCAAAAGAGCCGGTTCAAACAGATCCGGGGCAGCTGCGCTCCGCATTCCAAAATGGTCCTGTGTGTGTTTGGGTCCAGTTCAGGTGCAAATTCAGGCAAAAATTCTGACCTGATTCGCACCTGAACTGGTGAACAGGAACGGTCAGAGTTGATTTTGAGGAAGAGGTTAGCCCTTGAAACGCGTCAGCACATTGGATCTCCATTTTCTGTCCCATAGGTTGAAGAATTATGGATTGAACTATGTGGGATTTTGTGATGAGTTTTTAACGATAGACATTTTGTGAGGATAATACTTACCAGTTTTTTCTCTAATAAATATTTATTGGGTCGGTGCGCCCTTTGTTTCTTTTGTGTGGTTTCTGTGTTCCGGACTTCCCCAGTCTTTGAGGGCAGCAAGACCATATTTATCCATATAGAACCACGATGGAGATATACCCTACTCATCTAGAGCGGGGTCACTTTCCCAAGCGCATGAGATATTAAATTTTGATTATTTGGTGAACAGGAACGCACCAGACCCCATGCTGGAAACTGCAGCCGCACTTACATTATATTACCATAAGTATTGGGACGCCTGCCTTTACACGCACATGAACTTTAATGGCATCCCAGTCTTAGTCCGTAGGGTTCAATATTGAGTTGGCCCACCCTTTGCAGCTATAACAGCTTCAACTCTTCTAGGAAGGCTGTGCACAAGGTTTAGGAGTGTGTCTATGGCAATGTTTGATCATTCTTCCAGAAGCGCATTTGTGAGGTCAGGCACTGATGTTGGGCGAGAAGGCCTGCGCTCAAATTCATCCCAAAGGTGTTCTATCGGGTTGAGGTCAGGACTCTGTGCAGGTCAGTCAAGTTCCTCAACCCCAAACTCACTCATCCATGTCTTTATGAACCTTGCTTTGTGCACTGGTCCAAATCATTTGGTGGAGGGGGGATTATGATGTGGGGTTGTTTTTCAGGGGTTGGGCTTGGCCCCTTAGTTCCAGTGAAGGGAATTCTAAAGGCGTCAGCATACCAAGACATTTTGGACAATTTCATACTCCCAACTTTGCGGTAACAGTTTGGGGATGGCCCCTTCCTGTTCCAACATGACTGCGCAACACAAACCAAGGTCCATAAAGACATGGATGAGTGAGTTTGGGGTGGAGGAACTTGACTGACCTGCACAGAGTCCTGACCTCAACCCGATAGAACACCTTTGGGATGAATTAGAGCGGACACTGCGAGCCATGCCTTCTCTTTGTGCACAGGTCCAAATCATTTGGTGGAGGAGGGGATTATGGTGTAGGGTTGTTTTTCAGGGGTTTGGCTTGGCCCCCTAGTTCCAGTGAAGAGAACTCTTAAGGCGTCAGCATACCAAGACATTTTGGACAATTTCATGCTCCCAACTTTGTGGTAACAGTTTGGGGATGGCCCCTTCCTGTTCCAACATGACTGCGCACCAGTGCACAAAGCAAGGTCCATAAAGACATGGATGAGTGAGTTTGGGGTGGAGGAACTTGACTGGCCTGCACAGAGTCCTGACCTCAACCCAACAGAACATCTTTGGGATGAATTAGAGCGCAGAAAGTGAACCAGGCCTTCTCTCACAACACAAATGTGCATCTGGAAGAATGGTCAAACATTCCAATAGACACTCCTACATTTTGTGGACAGCCTTCCCAGAAGAGTTGAAGCTGTTATACAGTGCTTTGCGAAAGTATTCGGCCCCCTTGAACTTTGCGACCTTTTGCCACATTTCAGACTTCAAACATAAAGATATAAAACTGTAATTTTTTGTGAAGAATCAACAACAAGTGGGACACAATCATGAAGTGGAACGAAATTTATTGGACATTTCAAACTTTGATAACAAATAAAAAACTGAAAAATTATTCAGCCCCCTTAAGTTAATACTTTGTAGCGCCACCTTTTGCTGCGATTACAGCTGTAAGTCGCTTGGGGTATGTCTCTATCAGTTTTGCACATCGAGAGACTGAAATTTTTGCCCATTCCTCCTTGCAAAACAGCTGGAGCTCAGTGAGGTTGGATGCAGAGCGTTTGTGAACAGCAGTTTTCAGTTCTTTCCACAGATTCTCGATTGGATTCAGGTCTGGACTTTGACTTGGTCATTCTAACACCTGGATATGTTTATTTGTGAACCATTCCATTGTAGATTTTGCTTTATGTTTTGGATCATTGTCTTGTTGGAAGACAAATCTCTGTCCCAGTCTCAGGTCTTTTGCAGACTCCATCAGGTTTTCTTCCAGAATAGTCCTGTATTTGGCTCCATCCATCTTCCCATTAATTTTAACCATCTTCCCTGTCCCTGCTGAAGAAAAGCAGGCCCAAACCATGATGCTGCCACCACCATGTATGACAGTGGGGATGGTGTGTTCAGGGTGATGAGCTGTGTTGCTTTTACGCCAAACATAACGTTTTGCATTGTTGCCAAAAAGTTTGATTTTGGTTTCATCTGAGCAGAGCCCCTTCTTCCACATGTTTGGTGTCTCCCAGGTGGCTTGTGGCAAACTTTAAATGACACTTCTTGCCACTCTTCCATAAAGGGCAGATTTGTGCAGTATACGACTGATTGTTGTCCTATGGACAGAGTCTCCCACCTCAGCTGTAGATCTCTGCAGTTCATCCAGAGTGATCATGGGCCTCTTGGCTGCATCTCTGATCAGTCTTCTCCTTGTATGAGCTGAAAGTTTAGAGGGACGGCCAGGTCTTCGTAGATTTGCAGTGGTCTGATACTCCTTCCATTTCAATATTATCGCTTGCACAGTGCTCCTTGGGATGTTTAAAGCTTGGGAAATCTTTTTGTATCCAAATCCGGCTTTAAACTTCTCCACAACAGTATCTCGGACCTGCCTGGTGTGTTCCTTGTTCTTAATGATGCTCTCTGCACTTTAAACGGACCTCTGAGACTATCACAGTGCAGGTGCATTTATACGGAGACTTGATTACACACAGGTGGATTCTATTTATCATCATTAGTCAACAATTATAATAATCAACAAAATAATCAACAATTAGGTCAACATTGGATCATTCAGAGATCCTCACTGAACTTCTGGAGAGAGTTTTCTGCACTGAAAGTAAAGGGGCTGAATAATTTTGCACGCCCAATTTTTCAGTTTTTTTATTTGTTAAAAAAGTTTGAAATATCCAATAAATTTCATTCCACTTCATGATTGTGTCCCACTTGTTGTTGATTCTTCACAAAAAATTACAGTTTTATATCTTTATGTTTGAAGCCTGAAATGTGGCAAAAGGTCGAAAAGTTCAAGGGGGCCGAATACTTTCGCAAAGCACTGTAGCTGCAAAGGGTGGGACAACTCAATATTGAAGCCTACCAACTAAGACTAGGATGCCATTAAAGTTCATGTGCGTGTAAAGGCAGGTGTCCCAATACTTTTGGTAATATAGTGTATATTCATCATGTTGGGGGCTAGTTACTGTATATCTGTGATGTTGAGATACGGGGAACTTGTCTGAGGACTAATCAATATTCTATCCTCGTTTGGTGCAGAGCACTGTAGACCAACTTGCGTCACCTGAATTCATACACATGCCACACATGTTCCATTGAACCCAGAGCAGGCTCCCTTGTCTGGTTGCTGTCATGCCTTCAGCAACCTCTGAGGAAAGTAAGCTATCATTCATTTGTGTCATCCCATTATCCAGATGTATCTGTCCTCACCACTTCATGTGACACTTATCTACAATGAAGACACTGGGAGATGTCAGCACCTATTGGATGCACAGAGCGTCTATAACGGAGAGGTATCTAATCCACCCCAGAAAGGACCGGTGACACATTTCTATAGTCATTTATTGTCGCTGTCAGTCGTTGTCCCCTGGTAGTTTCAAAATATGGATCTGCCAAGCAGTCTAGACCGCGTCCATTCACATTAATCGTTGTAAAGAGTTTTCCATCACGATAATGTCATGCCAGGAACTTTGGATTTCTGTGACTTGTGCTTGGACAAAAACCCGAAATCGAAGCAATCTCTGTGTGCCTTACCTTGTCATTAATTGTATCTCTGTATTTGTTAAATTGATACTACATAGTGACATAGCTAGGCTGGCCATACATTATACAATTTTCCTGTACAATGTATAGGGATGTGGCCAACATAACAAGAAAACCTTTAGCCTCTTCTGGACCGGAAGGATTTTCCTGCTTAACGTCCAGGCCACTTTTTGCAACTTGGCACTGCGCAAATTTAACTGACAATTGCGCGGTCATGCAATGCCGTACCCAAACAAAATTTATGTCCTTTTTTTCCCACAAACAGAGCTTCCTTTTGGTGGTATTTGATCACCTGTGCGCTTTTCATTTTTTGCATTATTAATAAAAAAAGAACGAAAATTTTGCGAACAAATTGATATTTTCTACTTTGACAGTTAAAAAATATCCAATATATTCAATTTTTGTCATATATTTAGGTCAAAATGTATTTAGCTACATGTCTTTGACAAAAAAATTCTCAATTTAACCGCTTTAAGACCAGAAGATTTTACCCCATTCCTGACCAGGCTATATTTTGCGATTCGGCACTGCGTTATTTTAACGGACAATTGCGCAGTCGTGCGACGCTGTACCCAAATAAAATTGATGTCCTTTTTTCCCCCCACAAATAGAGCTTTCTTTTCGTGGTATTTGATCACCTGTGCGATTTTTATTTTTTTGCGCTATAAACAAAAAATGAGCGACAATTCTGAAAAAAAAAAAAACAGTATTTTTCACTTCCTGCTATATAACATTCTCAATAAAAAAAATGTAAAAATCAATTCTTCCTTTTAGGCCAATTTGTATTCTGCTACATATTTTTGGTAAAAAAAAAATCCCAATAACTGTATTTTGATTGGTTTGCACAAAAGTTATTACCTCTACAAACTAGAGGAAAGATTTATGTAATTTTTACTTATTTATTTATTTCTTACTAGTAATGGTGTCAATCTGCGGTTTTTAGCGGGACTGCAACATTGTGGCGGACAGATCGGACCCCTAACTGACATTTTTGACACTTTTGGGGGGACCAGTGACATTACTACAGTAACCAGTGCTAAAAATATGCACGGTCACTGTACTAATGGCAGGGAAGGGGTTAACCTAGGGGTGATCAAAGGGTTAAATGTGAGTCTAGGGGTGTATTTCTAACTGTGGGGGGGGGGGGCTTGTGAAATGATCATAGAGACCTGTGTTCCTATATAGAATGATCACAGGCGCTCTGTGATCATTCCAGCGAGAAGAACGTTTACAACAGCTGACCATCCTTCTCTCTCAGCGGGGAGTGTTCGCGGGTGCCCGGCGGCAACCATGGCCACCGGTCCCATGGATCAGCATCCCTGCTGCCTAGTGGGGGCGGGAGCGCTCGCCCCTAAGCACCACTTGCGTAACTGAGGTACCCCTACCTCGTTTCGCGCAGCCGAGGCAGCCTGCCGCAGTAAAACTGCGGTGGGCGGTTGGCACTTGGTTAAACCACATTGGATAAATTAGACCAGCCTTTCTCAACCTTTTCAACACAGAGGAGCCCTTGAAATAAATTTCTGGTCTCGGAGAACCCGTGATAAAAATTAAAAATCTACAACTCCTGATACATTAGTGTGACAGTCAGTGGGAAGAATGCTCCTTACTCTTGTCATCATTGGGAAGAATTACCCCCCTTACAGATAGCTAAAAGGAACAATGGTGTCATTGGAAACTTATCTGAGAGGCAGAAATTGCCCATTGCTCAAGGAACCCCCAACAACCTCAGGAGGAACCCTGGTTGAGAAACCCTGACCAAAACCATTCTATTGTAGCTCTGGCTGTATGTTTAGGGTCGTTGTTCTGCTGGAAGGTGAACCTCCGCCTCGGTCTCAAGTCTTTTGCAGACTCTAACAGTCTGTCAATGGAAACTTATCTGAGAGGCAGACATTGCCTATTGCTCAAGGAACCCCTAGCAACCTCAGGAGGAACCCTAGAGTTCCACGAAACCCTGGTTGAGAAACCCTGACCTAAACCATTCCATTGTAGCTCTGGCTGTATGTTTAGGGTCGTTGTCCTACTGGAAGGTGAACCTCCGCCTTGGTCTCAAGTCTTTTGCAGACTCTAACAGTCTGTCATTGGGAACTTATCTGAGAGGCAGACATTGCCTATTGCTCAAGGAACTCCTAGCAACCTGAGGAGGAACCCTGGTTGAGAAACCCTGACTCTGGCTGTATGTTTAGGGTTGTTGTCCTGCTGAAAGGTCAACCTCCGCCTCAGTCTCAACTTATCTGAGAGGCAGACATTGCCTATTGCTCAAGGAACTCCTAGCAACCTCAGTGTGTGGGGGTTGGTACCTCAGGCCAAGTTGGATGGGACTTTTAAGGCAAGTAATAATTGTGCAGAAAATTTCTGTTTATAAAAACGACAAATATTTAATGTCTTATATTGAATATGGTACAAGTGAGTACATAGTTATTAGTGTTGGGTTATAGACCCAAGTGAAGAGGTGTCCAAGGTCAGAAAGTTGTGTGACATGTGTGAAATCGGTGACAATTTAGGATAAATCTCTGTTGGTCAGAGAGTTTTCTCCTGCGTTTGTCCCTACGCGTTTCGGCTTCCTCTTGAGCCTTTTTCAAGGGTAGTTGTCACCAATTATATGTTTTTTTGTTCAATGTATGATTTTTGGTATGCATCCCTTTTGGAAACAGCGAGAACCAGGGCTGATTGTGTATTTTTTCGAGATTGCTTCCGATTTGGTCATATACACGTCCAATCAGATCGGGAGCTCTGTATGCTGTCTTCCGATTTTTCTCTCAGCCTGTATGCCTCCCTCTGTTAGTAGAGATCTTGACAGTGATCCGGGTGATCCCCGAGTCCTATCGTGGTTGTTGGTCTGCGTCCACAAACTTGGGGTACTTTTGTTCCCCTAAGGGGTGCCTTTAGTTATATTGGTCCTGATGTTTCCTGTTGCTGATTGCAGCTCAACGTCCTCTCTCCTTCCTTGCAGTGGGGGAAGTAACCTCAGGAACCCTGGTTGAGAAACCCTGATCTATAGGGTCCAGGTATGGCCTCATGCTACCAGTAGTGACACTGACCCTAGACAAATGCAAAACTTGTGAAAAACAGTCAGAAAAGATGAGAAGGGGAAAAAAAACTTAATTTGCCTCCACCTGTAAAACCATTCCTGTTTTGGAGGTCGTCTCATTGTTGCCCATCTAGTGCACCTGTTTTTTAGTTTTATTAACACCAAAGCAGCTGAAACAAATTAACAACCCCTTCTGCTACTTACCGGACCAGATCAATACCCCGGAAGTTTACTGGACTTGATGCTATACTCTGATTAAAAAGTGTTCCTTGAGCAGTGCATATTTTATACCGACCATTCTGTCTGCGTGTTGTTCCGATGCTTTTCTGTATCAATAAAAAAGTTTGAATCAATATCAATAAAAAATCAATATCAATATCAATATCAATAAAAAAAAAAACTGAACTGGAAACACAATACCACGAGGGGGATTCCTTCTATTTACTTGTGCTGGGGGGGGGTAATAGAGAGAAGTGGTGCCCCCCTCCATTAATCTACAGCCATAGACCCAGTTAGAAAGCAGCATGGAAACTGTCTGTGTAACAAAGCGCCGTTAGCCGGAGTCTAATTGATCGGTGACACAACGCAGACTCTTGAAGTGCTTTGTAGCAGCGCACGGCTCTACAGAGCTGGAAACACCATCGCTTCCTCCACCAAGCCTTTTGTGCCCTGAGCACATTGTCAACAAGTGAGACGAATGCTGCACACACTCGCGCTGGGCGCTACAGACACCATGTCGCCAGGATAACCCTGCGTGGAAAATTCTGAGGTGGAAGGGAACCCGTATTAATTAGCTTGGAAGACGCCAACCTCTTCACAAGTGTAATGCGAGCCTTTTTATTGGGGAAAAGTGAAACAAGCGTTACATTGCTTTCGGTTAGGCCAGTAAAACAGAAGGTGATCCATACATATGTATGTTATGCTGGTTTTAAGCTTTTTTTTTTTTTTTTTTTCTAATGGTTTTCTAGGCTGAAGTCCAGATTTTTACAGCACAGAATTCCCATTGTGAAGAATTAACGGTTGCTGGAGCTGCAGAATTTCAAATGTTGCAGAATGTAGAAAAAAAAAAAAAATATATATATATATATATATATATACAGATTAATTTGATCTGTTCCGCAACAAAATCCTCCACACCTAACAGGCAAAGCTCACCTTTCCTAAACGACCAGCAAATAATAAACGGCACTATGAAAAAAAAAAGAAAAAAAAAAAGTCAGTCTGTAATCTGCTACAGAGATACAGTTCTGCAAAAACCTCATTTCAAGACAGGGGTGGGAATTCAGAATAACCATATTTATCGGAGTATAACACAAACCTAAATTTTAAGAGGGAAGTTTTAGGAGAAAATCTTACATTTTAAATAAAGAACTTTGAAGCAAAATAAGGGTAGCTCAGAAATTTTTTTTATTATTCAAATGCAGCCTCACCAGTGCCCATCAATGCAGACTCACCAGTGCCCATCAATGCAGCCTCACCAGTGCCCATGAATGCAGCCTGATCAGTGCCCAGGAATGCAGCCTGATCAGTACCCATCAATGCAGTCTGATCAGTGCCCATGAATGTAGCCTCTCTAGTGCCCACCAATGCAGCCTCACCAGTGCTCATAAATGCAGCCTGAACATTAATGCAGCCTCACCAGTGCCCATCAATGCAGCCTGACCAGTGCCCAGGAATGCATCTTCACCAGTGCCCATGAATGCAGCCTGATCAGTGCCTATCAATGCAGCATTACCAGTGCCCATGAATGCAGCCTGATCAGTGCCTATCAATGCAGCCTGATCAGTGCCCATGAATGCAGCCTCACCAGTGCCCATCAATGCAGCCTCACCAGTGCCCATCAATGCAGTCTCACTAGTGCCCATCAATGCAACTTCAACAGTGCCCATGAATGCAGCCTCACCAGTGCCCATGAATGCATCCTCACCAGTGCCCATGAATGCATCCTCACCAGTGCCCATGAAAGCATCCTCACCAGTGCCCATGAATGTAGCCTGATCAGTACCCATCAATGCAGTCTGATCATTGCCCAGGAATGCATCTTCACCAGTGCCCATGAATGCAGCCTGATCAGTGCCTATCAATGCAGCATTACCAGTGCCCATGAATGCAGCCTGATCAGTGCCTATCAATGCAGCCTGATCAGTGCCCATGAATGCAGCCTCACCAGTGCCCATCAATGCAGCCTCACCAGTGCCCATCAATGCAGTCTCACTAGTGCCCATCAATGCAACTTCAACAGTGCCCATGAATGCAGCCTCACCAGTGCCCATGAATGCATCCTCACCAGTGCCCATGAATGCATCCTCACCAGTGCCCATGAAAGCATCCTCACCAGTGCCCATGAATGTAGCCTGATCAGTACCCATCAATGCAGTCTGATCATTGCCCATGAATGTAGCCTCTCTAGTGCCCACCAATGCAGCCTCACCAGTGCTCATAAGTGCAGCCTGAACAGTGCCCATTAATGCAGCCTCACTAGTGCCCATCAATGCAACCTGATCAGTGCCCAGGAATGAAGCCTGACCAGTGCCCAGGAATGCATCCTCACCAGTGCCCATGAATGCAGCCTGATCAGTGCCTATCAATTCAGCATTACCAGTGCCCATGAATGCAGCCTGATCAGTGCCTATTAATGCAGCCTGATCAGTGCCCATGAATGCAGCCTCACCAGTGCCCATCAATGCAGCCTCCCCAGTGCCCATGAATGCAGTCTCACTAGTGCCCATCAATGCAACTTCAACAGTGCCCATCAATGCAGCCTCACCAGTGCCCATCGTTGCAGCCTCACCAGTGCCCATGAATGCAGCCTCACCAGTGCCCATGAATGCATCCTCACCAGTGCCCATGAATGCAGCCTGATCAGTGCCTATCAATGCAGCCTGATCAGTGCCCATGAATGCAGCCTGATCAGTGCCCATGAATGCAGCCTGATCAGTGCCTATGAATGCAGCCTCACCAGTGCTCATCAATGCAGTCTCACTAGTGCTCATCAATGCAGCCTCACCAGTACCCATCAATGCAGTCTCACCAGTGCCCAACAATGCATTCCCACCGGTGCCCATGAATGCAGCCTCACCAGTGCCCATGAATGCAGCCTAATCAGTGCCCATCAGTGCAGCCTCACCAGTGTGTTGTGTTTGGAGGGGGATGGGGGAAGGGGATTTGTGCTAGGATTTGTGCTAGGAGGGGACATTTTTGTAGGGAGGGGGAAATGATACAAAAAACAAAATCAGCGCAATCATATAGCAACAAAAAATAAATATGAGCGTAGCGTCTTTGAGCGTTTTTTTCGCGCGATTATTATTTTTTTTGTTAGGGTGTTAATACTACTACTACTACTACTACTACTACTAATAATAATAATAATAATAATAATAATAATAATAATAATAAATTAATACATGTAAAATAAAATACACAAAGAAATAAAAAGAATCATACATATTTAATAATAAATACATTCAATAAATGAGTACTAAGTAATAATAAATAATTAACCCCTAACCTAAACCTCTAACCCTTAAAAAAAAAATAATAATAATAATAAATAGCTAAACACCCTAACCCAAAATAAATAAATAAATACATTATTATTCTAGTAATAATAATTATTTTTGAGTTTATGTATTATAATTTTTTTTATTATTATTATTATTATTAATAATAATAATAATAATAATAATTTATTAATATTTTTTAAGGTTAGGGGGTTAATTATTATTTATGTAAGATTACATTTTATCCATTTATTTTATTTATTATTTCTGTTTATTTTTGTGATTTCTGTATTTATTTTACTTTTATTTATTCATATATTATTACTATTTTATTTTTTAAATGTTTTCATTTGAGCAGAAAAACACGCAAATACACACGACAAAACACGCAAATGCGCACATAAACGCGCGAATGATGCATTTCCATTCATTTCTTTGGAAATAAAAATGTGCCAAAACGCTCAAATCTGCCCTATTTGAGCTACAAAAAAAGCTCCAGAACTTTTGTGAGCTTCAGGCGTTTGGTTTCAGGCAACTAAGAGTGGCGATGTGACCGTCTCCATAGAGAATAATTGATTTTTTTCTCCTCCAGCGTTTTGGAGCTTCGAGCTCCTTCAAGCCGTGTGAATCGGGTCTAACACAGTGTTTCCACTACACACAATAACAAATAATACAGAAATAAAGTGCTGCGCCAAAGGAAATAAACATAAACTTTGAAAATGTTCAATAGTGAAGTGTTGCTAAAAAGTCAGTAGGAAACCCCTGCTGATGAAGTCTACACCCAGACATAACACGTATAGGGGGGACCCCTACTGACGAAGTCTATGCCCAGACGTAACTTGTATAGGGGGGACCCCTACTGATGAACTCTATGCCCAGACGTAACGTGTATAGGGGGGACCCTTACTGACAAAGTCTACGCCCAGAGGTAACGCGTATAGGGGGGACCCTTACTGACGAAGTCTACGCCCAGAGGTAATGCGTATAGGGGGACCCCTACTGACGAAGTCTGTGCCCAGACGTAATGCGTATTGGGGGGACCCCTACTGACAAACTCTACATCCAGACGTAACGTGTATTGGGGGGACCCCTACTGACGAAGTCTACACCCAGACGTAATGCCTATAGGGGGGACCCTTACTGATGAAGTCTACGCCCAGACGTAACGCGTATAGGGTGGACCCATACTGACGAAGTCTGTGCCCAGACGTAATGCGTATTGGGGGGACCCCTACTGACAAACTCTACGTCCAGACGTAATGTGTATATGGGGACCCTTACTGATGAAGTCTACGCCCAGACGTAATGAGTATAGGGGGGACCCCTACTGACGAAGTCTGTGCCCAGACGTAATGCGTATTGGGGGGACCCCTACTGACGAACTCTATGCCCAGATGTAACGTGTATAGGGGGACCCCTACTGACGAAGTCTACGCCCAGACGTAACACGTATAGGGGGAACCCCTACTGACGAAGTCTATGCCCAGATGTTATGCGTATTGGGGGGGACTCCTACTGACGAAGTCTATGCCCAGACGTAACGCGTATAGGGGGGACCCCTACTGAAGAAGTCTACGCCCAGACGTAACGCGTATAGGGGGGACCCCTATGCTCAGACGTAACACTTATAGAGGGGGACCCCTACTGACGAAGTCTATGCCCAGACGTTATGCATATTGGGGGGGACCCCTACTGACGAAGTCTACGCCCAGACGTAACGCGTATAGGGGGGACCCCTACTGACGAACTCTATGCCCAGATGTAACGTGTATAGGGGGACTCCTACCGATGAAGTCTATGCTCAGACGTAACACTTATAGAGGGGGACCCCTACTGACGAAGTCTATGCCCAGACGTTATGCGTATTGGGGGGGACCCCTACTGACGAAGTCTACGCCCAGATGTAACGCGTATAGGGGGGACCCCTACTGAAGAAGTCTATGCCCAGATGTAACGTGTATAGGGGGGACGCCTACTGATGAAGTCTATGCTCAGACGTAACACTTATAGAGGGGGACCCCTACTGACGAAGTCTATGCCCAGATGTAACGCATATAGGGGTGGAGCCTACATATTGATGTCATATCGTGGCCATCTCTAGGAAGGAAATGCATGTCTGAGCCCGATCAGCCCGCACTGCTCAAGTGCTATGCTTGTGATTTTTTATCCTTTATATTTGCACAAAAAAAAATGTTTGACAGAGAGCACTAGGTGTTGTTTTCTTCTTGTTCCCTTTTCTATTGTGGAGTATCATCAAGGCTCTATTGAGCCGGCGGGAGTAGGAATAAGGTGGGGAGGAGCCAGCAGCATCCCAGATTTATTTATTTATTTATTTATAGCCCACTGGTAACACAGGGGTCAGAACATGAGGTGAGCCGTACAACAAAGACCTCTTTTTTTTGTGTATTGTTTCTAATCATGCGCAGTCTATTTTCCTCAAAGTTCTACAAACAATCCCCCAGAATTACAACGTGAAAGAATTTTGTTTGAAATTTTTGCAAATTTATTTAAAATAAATAACAGAAAAAAATCCCATGTACATAAGTATCACAGCCTTTGCCATGACACTCAAAAATCAGCTCAGGTGCATCCTGTTTCCACTGATCATCCTTTAGATGTTTCTACAACTTGATTGGAATACCCCTGTGGTAAATTCAGTTGATTGGACATGATTTGGAAAGGCGCACACCTGTCTATATAAGGTCTCATAGTTACCAGTGCATGTCAGAGCACAAACCAAGCCATGAAGTCCAAGGAATTGTCTGTAGACCTCCGAGACAGGATTGTATGGAGGCACAGATCTGGGGAAGGGTACAGAAAAATGTTTGCAGCATTGAAGGTCCCAATGAGCCCAGTAACCTCCATCATTCGTAAATGGAAGTCGTTTGGAACCACAAGGACTCTTCCTAGAGTGGGCCACCCAGCCAAACTGAGCGATAGGGGGAGAAGGGCCTTAGCCAGAGAGGTGACCAAGAATGTGATGGTCACTATGAAAGAGCTCCAGCATTTCTCTGTGGAGAGAGGAGAACCTTCCAGAAGAACAACCAACTCTGCAGCCCTCCACCAATCAGGCCTATATGGTAGAGTGGCCAGACAGAAGCCACTCCTCAGTAAAAGGCACATGAGAGCCTGCCTGGAGTTTGCAAAAGGCACCTGAAGGACAATAACAAAATTCTCTGGTCTGATGAAACAAAGATTGAACTCTTTGGCTTGAATGGCAAGCGCCATGTCTGGAGGAAACCAGGCACCGCTCACCATCTGGCCAATACCATCCCTACAGTGAAGCATGGTGGTGGCAGCATCATGCTGTGGGGATGTTTTTCGGTGGCAGGATTGATAGAAAGATGAATGCAGCAATGTACAGAGACATCTTTGATGAAAACCTGTGACAGAGCACTCTGGACCTCAGACTGGGGTGAAGGTTTATCTTCCAACATGATAACAAACCTAAGCACACTGCCAAGATAACAAAGGAGCGGCTACGGGACAACTCTGTGAATGTCCTTGAGTGGCCCAGCCAGAGCCCAGACTTGAACCCAATTGAACATCTCTGGAGAGATCTGAAAATGGCTGTGCACCGACACTCCCCATCCAACCTGATGGAGCTTGAGAGGTCCTGCAAAGAAGAATGGGAGAAACTGCCCAAAAATAGGAGTGCCAAGCTTGTAGCATCATACTCAAAAAGACTGGAGGCTGGAATTGCTGCCATAGGTGTTTCACCAAAGTATTGAGCAAAGGGTGTGAATACTTATGTACATGGGATTTTTTTTTTTTTTTTTCATTTTTTTTTAAATAAATTTGCAAAGATTTCAAACAAACTTCTTTCACGTTGTCATTATGGGGGATTGTTTGTATAATTTTGAGGAAAATAATGAATTTAGTCCATTTTGGAATAAGGCTGTAACTTAACAAGCGCTGTGAATACTTTCCTGATGCTCTGTATATTCAGAAAGATTTCAGCAATCTATAAGTACATTTTGCTAAGTACGGGTTTGCTGACTGGGAAAGGCCTTCATACAGCGCAGGCGGCGGTGGAATTAGGTGTAGATTTATTATTACAAGTTATTGGTCCTTACAAGTCAGTAGCAGTGGAGGAAACTCTCAGCGGGTTTGGACACATCAAAGGCTTGTTCTCCACTACACAATGCGGCTCTGCTCTGTGTCATCTGCAGGACTTCACTATGAAGGGCTGTGTCTGTCTCTGGGGGGGGGGTTGGATGTGTCTGGCCCTCTGTGAACAGCTATAAAGAGAAGGGACTCTCAGCAGGACACAAAGAGATACATGTGACGGGTGTAAAGAAAGTCCCACCGCAATCCTATGTGTCACAACCTGAAGGGGACGCCAGACAGTGACAACCCTCTGGGGTGGCTAATGTCAACTCCTTATTAGATGTGACAACCAACAACCATTGCCTACAGAAATAGGCATTTTTTTTTGAGCTGCGCAAATAGGCCTGGAACCAACCAGTTCACCCCCCCCCCCCCCCCAACCAATCACATCCCAAATTGTAGGATAGCACTGATATCGTATTTACAAATACCGATACTTTCAGTCAAATACTCGCCGATATCTAGTACAGATACATTTGCTGTGCGATTTGAGCCCACACAAAATTAATGGGCTCAAATATATACAGTGGGTACGGAAAGTATTCAGACCCCCTTAAATTTTTCACTCTTTGTTATATTGCAGCCATTTGCTAAAATCATTTAGGCTCCTTTCACACGGGCGTTCAGTTTTTTATGCCCGATCAGTTCCTTTTTTTTTTTTTTGAAACGGACACAGATGACACTTGTGTCATCCGGTCCGTATGTCCGTTTTTCATCCCATCCATTTGCGGATGAAAAACGGACATAATGTATGTCTATGTAAATACGGATGTCAGCGGATGACACCACTGACATCCGTTTTTGCGTCCGTTCCGTTTTTTGAACGGAAGAAAAAATAGGGTTCTCTTCCGTTCAAAAAAAACTGAACTGAACGAAACGGACGAAAAACGGATGTCAGCGGATGATCATTCGCTGACATCCGTATTTACATAGACATGCATTATGTCAGTTTTTCATCCGCAAACGGATGGGATGAAAAACGGACATACGGAACGCCCGTGTGAAAGAGCCCTTAAGTTCATTCTTCTTCCTCACGAATGTACACATAGACCCCCATACTGACAGAAAAACACAGAATTGTTGACATTGTTGCAGATTTATTAAAAAAGAAAAACTGAAATATCACATGGTCCTAAGTATTCAGACCCTTTGCTCAGTATTTAGTAGAAGCCCCCTTTTGATCTAATACAGCCAGGAGTCTTTTTGGGAAAGATGCAACAAGTCTTTCACACCTGGATTTGGGGATCCTCTGCCATTCCTCCTTGCAGATCCTCTCCAGTTCTGTCAGGTTGGATGGTAAACGTTGGTGGACAGCCATTTTTAGGTCTCTCCAGAGATGCTCAATTGGGTTTAAGTCAGGGCTCTGGCTGGGCCATTCAAGAACAGTCACGGAGTTGTTGTGAAGCCACTCCTTCCTTATTTTAGCTGTGTGCTTAGGGTCATTGTCTTGTTGGAAGGTAAACCTTCGGCCCAGTCTGAGGTCCAGAGCACTCTGGAGAAGGTTTTTGTCCAGGATATCCCTGTACTTGGCCGCATTCATCTTTCCCTCGATTGCAACCAGTCGTCCTGTCCCTGCAGCTGAAAAACACCCCCACAGCATGATGCTGCCACCACCATGCTTCACTGTTGGGACTGTATTGGACAGGTGATGAGCAGTGCCTGGTTTTCTCCACACATACCGCTTAGAATTAAGGCCAAAAAGTTCTATTTTGGTCTCATCAGACCAGAGAATCTTATTTCTCACCATCTTGGAGTCCTTCAGGTGTTTTTTAGCAAACTCCATGCGGGCTTTCATGTGTCTTACACTGAGGAGAGGCTTCCGTCGGGCCACTCTGCCATAAAGCCCCGACTGGTGGAGGGCTGCAGTGATGGTTGACTTTCTACAACTTTCTCCCATCTCCTGACTGCATCTCTGGAGCTCAGCCACAGTGATCTTTGGGTTCTTCTTTACCTCTCTCACCAAGGCTCTTCTCCCCCGATAGCTCAGTTTGGCCGGACGGCCAGCTCTAGGAAGGGTTCTGGTCGTCCCAAACGTCTTCCATTTGAGGATTATGGAGGCCACTGTGCTCTTAGGAACCTTAAGTGCAGCAGAAATCTTTTTGTAACCTTGGCCAGATCTGTGCCTTGCCACAATTCTGTCTCTGAGCTCTTCAGGCAGTTCCTTTGACCTCATGATTCTCATTTGCTCTGACATGCATTGTGATCTGGAAGGTCTTATATAGACAGGTGTGTGGCTTACCTAATCAAGTCCAATCAGTATATTCAAACACAGCTGGACTCAAATGAAGGTGTAGAACCATCTCAAGGATGATCAGAAGAAATGGAAAGCACCTGAGTTAAATATATGAGTGTCACAGCAAAGGGTCTGAATACTTAGGACCATGTGATATTTCAGTTTTTCTTCTTTAATAAATCTGCAACAATGTCAACAATTCTGTGTTTTTCTGTCAGTATGGGGTGCTATGTGTACATTCATGAGGAAGAAGAATGAACCTAAATGATTTTAGCAAATGGCTGCAATATAACAAAGAGTGGAAAATTTAAGGGGGTCTGAATACTTTCCGTACCCACTGTATATATTTTAGATTGTAAGCTCCATTGAGCAGGGCCCTCTGATTCCTAATGTATTAAAGTGTATTGTATTTGTACTGTCTACCCTCCAGTTGTAAAGCGTTGCACAAACTGTTGGCACTATATAAATCCTAAATAATAATATATATATACACACATATACTGTACATATACACATTTTATTCTATCTTTTCATGTGACAACACTGAAGAAATGACACTTTGCTACAATGTAAAGTAGTGAGTGTACAGCTTGTATAAGTCCCGGTTCACACTACCGCGACTGGTCAGCCTGACAAGTTGCGGTCCATTCTGTGCTACGGGAACCGTTCTAATAGGAGCGACTCAAGTCGCTTCTGACTTAGAAAATAGTTCCTGTACTACTTCGGAGCGACATCGGAGCAACTTGCATTGACTTCCATTATGTGAAGTCGGTGCAAGTCGCGTCGAAGTCGCGATGAACGCAACTTCACAGGTTGTCCCCAAAGTCGGATCGCCATAGTGTGAACCGACATTAACAGTGTAAATTTGCTGTCCCCTCAAAATAACTCAACACACAGCCATTAATGTCTAAACCGCTGGCAACAAAAGTGAGTACACCCCTAAGTAAAAATGTCCAAATTGGGTCCAAAGTGTCAATATTTTGTGTGGCCACCATTATTTTCCAGCACTACCTTAACCCTCTTGGGCATGGAGTTCACCAGAGCTTCACAGGTTGCCACTGGAGTCCTCTTCCACTCCTCCATGACGACATCACGTAGCTGGTGGATGTTAGAGACCTTGCGCTCCTCCACCACCTTCCACCTTCCATGTGAGGAGACCCCACAAATGCTCAATAGGGTTTAGGTCTGGAGACATGCTTGGCCAGTCCATCACCTTTACCCTCAGCTTCCTTAGCAAGGCAGTGGTCATCTTGGAGGTGTGTTTGGGGTCGTTATCATGTTGGAATATTGCCCTGCGGCCCAGTCTCTGAATGGAGGGGATCATGCTCTGCTTCAGTATGTCACAGTACATATTGGCATTCATGGTTCCCTCAATGAACTGTAGCTCCCCAGTGAGGGCAGCACTCATGCAGCCCCAGACCATGACACTCCCACCACCATGCTTGACTGTAGGAAGACACACTTGTCTTTGTACTCCTCACCTGGTTGCCGCCACACACGCTTGACACCATCTGAACCAAATAAGTTTATCTTGGTCTCATCAGACCACAGGACATGGTTCCAGTAATCCATCTCCTTAGTCTGATTCTCTTCAGCAAACTGTTTGCAGGCTTTCTTGTGCATCATCTTTAGAAGAGGCTTCCTTCTGGGACGACAGCCATGCAGACCAATTTGATGCAGCGTGCGGCGTATGGTCTGAGCACTGGCAGGCTGACCCCCCACCCCTTCAACCTCTGCAGCAATGCTGGCAGCACTCATATGTCTATTTCCCAAAGACAACTTCTGGATATGACGCTGAGCACGTGCACTCAACTTCTTTGGTTGACCATAGCGAGGTCTGTTCTGAGTGGAACCTGTCCTGTTTAACCACTGTATGGTCTTGGCCACCATGCTGCAGCTCAGTTTCAGGGTCTTGGCAATCTTCTTATAGCCTAGGCCATCTTTATGTAGAGCAACAATTTTTTTTTTTCAGATCCTCAGAGAGTTCTTTGCCATGAGGTGCCATGTTGAACTTCCAGTGACCAGTATGAGAGAGTGAGAGCGATAACACCAAATTTAACACACCTGCTTCCCATTCACACCTGAGACCTTGTAACACTAACGAAAAAAAATGTGTAGCGCTTATACGTTTTTTTATATATTTGTTTTGGACTTTTTTTCTATAGGTCTGTGAAAGCTGCTTACCCACTAATTTTTTTTTTTTATATCACATTATGAAATTGTCACATTTGTAGCTACTCACTGGGGGGGGGAACGTCTGGGTGAGTCTGGGATGGAAAAGGACCTGGGGGTACTGGTAGACAACAGGCTTGGTAGTGGCATGCAATGCCAAGCCGCTGCAAGCAAAGCCAACAGAATACTGGGATGTATAAAAAAAGGGGATTCACTCCAGAAATAAAGAGATTATTCTCCCTCTCTACAAGACTCTGGTCCGGCCACATCTGGAGTATGCTGTCCAGTTCTGGGCACCGGTCCTCAGGAAGGATGTACTGGAACTGGAGAGAGTCCAGAGAAGGGCAACAAAAATAATTAGGGGAATGGAGGACATCAGCTATGAGGAAAGACTACAAGCACTGAACTTATTCTCTCTGGAGAAGAGACGATTGAGGGGGGATATGATATCAATGTACAAATACTGTACTGGCGACCCTAGCATAAGGAACAAACTATTCAGAGAAAGGAGATACAATAAGACACGTGGCCACTCACTAAAACGGAAAAACGGTTTAACCTTAAAATACGTAGGGGTTCTTCTTAGTCAGAGCAGTAAGGATGTGGAATTCTCTTCCACAAGCAGTGGTATCAGCAGGGAGCATCGATAGTTTCAAAAAACTATTAGATGGGCACCTTAAAGACCACAACATACAGGGGTATACAATGTACAACATACAGGGGTATACAATGTACAACATACAGGGGTATACAATGTACAACATACAGGGGTATGCAATGTACAACATACAGAGGGTATACAATATACAACATACAGGGGTATACAATGTACAACATACAGGGGTATAGAATGTACAACATACAGGGGGTATACAATGTACAACATACAGGGGTATACAATGTACAACATACAGGGGTATACAATGTACAACATACAGGGGGTATACAATATACAACATACAGGGGTATAGAATGTACAACATACAGGGGTATACAATGTACAACATACAGGGGTATACAATGTACAACATACAGGGGTATGCAATGTACAACATACAGAGGGTATACAATATACAACATACAGAGGGTATACAATATACAACATACAGGGGTATACAATATACAACATACAGGGGGTATACAATATACAACATACAGGGGTATAGAATGTACAACATACAGGGGTATACAATGTACAACATACAGGGGGTATACAATATACAACATACAGGGGTATAGAATGTACAACATACAGGGGTATACAATGTACAACATACAGGGGTATATAATGTACAACATACAGGGGTATACAATGTACAACATACAGGGGTATACAATGTACAACATAAAGGGGGTATACAATGTACAACATACAGGGGTATACAATGTACGGTTAACAGCAAACACACACACACATCATAGGTTGAACTGGATGGACTGATGTCTTTTTTCAACCTCACAAACTATGTAACTATGTAACTATGTAGCGCAGAAATTCCTTGAATTTTTTTAATAGTGCCATCATGTTATGACCAAATTTTAAACCATATTTTAGTAAAAAGATAAAAAGTCCAACCCAGTGGCAGATGAATGGTACTGTACAATACAATAGATCAGCTGGTTAATATTTCGGCAATAACCATATCTACAACATGTCACTGCTGACGAATTGGTGGGAACCAAGGATCAGAGATTTTTCAGATGAAGCCTCGTACTTGAGAATAGCTTTACTGCCTTGAAATCAAAGGGAAGAAGAACTGGACTGTATCCTGGGGTTCATCAGTGTCCTGTCAGGAGATAATTGTTCCCGTCTATTATCCACACTGTTATCCCAGCCCTAGGGGTTAAAATCTGCAAGCTCTTTCCCCTTCCCCATTAGGGAGTGGAGCATCTGTAGAAGGCCTGGGTTGGAAGGGTGCTGGAGAATTTAGCAGGCTGATCTGTAATTCACATGGGGTCCTCAGGAAGCATTGAAGGAACAGCCAAAGCCTTTGAACCTTTCTAGGCATCATTTATCTGCCTGACAGAGCAGTCCTATCCCTCGGCTCCTACGCTCCCAGCACATTCGTTCTTTTCCACATTTGGTCCATTCTTGATTTAAAAGCACGTTCCAGGTTCCTGGAGTTCAAACTATAAGGGGGAAGAATTACTTTTCCCTTGTCTGCGTTGTGTCTCAGGCGACATTCAAAACATTTATCACATATGAAATGAAAAATAAAAAAAATTAAAAAAATGTTTTTGGGTTATTTTGTAGTCTGGCTACCCAGATTTGAGAAAAGGGTTCATCCAGTATAGAATGATAGAGAGCAGGGATCCTCTAACTACGGCCCTCCAAGTTGTTGCGGAACTACACATCCCATGAGGCATTGTAAAACTCTGACATTCACAGACATGACCGGGCATGATGGGAATTGTAGCTCCTGAACAACTGGAGGGCCATAGTTGAAGGCCCCTGCTATAGAGTAACACAAGGAACCATGTCTGATACTCTATATCAGATAAGTGAGCATTAACCTTCGGCAAAAAAATTAGAAAAAAAAAACCTCTGTAAAGACAAAGGCATAATGAGCTAGTATACATCACATACTAGCTCATTATGAAATCCTTACCTTAAAAGGAAGCCCCCGCAGTGCTGCCCGCTCAGCGACTGGACGGCCGACATGTTCCCCCCCTGGAAAAAGTTCTGCGGACGCCCCCTTCATACATTTGTGTCCCCCTCAGAGCACCCAATGTACATTTATGTCCCCCTCAGAGCCCCTCATGTACATTTATGTCCCCCTCAGAGCCCCCCCACATACATTTATGTCCCCCTCAGAGCCCCTCTGTACTTTTGTGTCCCCCTCAGAGCCCCAATGTATATTTATGAGCCCCTCATGTACATTTATGTCCCCCTCAGAGCCCCCCACATACATTTATGTCCCCCTCAGAACCCCCACACATACATTTATGTCCCCCTCAGAGCCCCTCTGTACATTTATGTCCCCCTCAGAGCCCCTGTGTACATTTGTGTCCCCCTCAGAGCCCCTGTGTACATTTGTGTCCCCCTCAGAGCACCCAATGTACATTTATGTCCCCCTCAGAGCCCCTGTGTACATTTGTGTCCCCCTCAGAGCCCCTGTGTACATTTGTGTCCCCCTCAGAGCACCCAATGTACATTTATGTCCCCCTCAGAACCCCCCCCCCCCCACATACATTTATGTCCCCCTCAGAGCCCCTGTGTACATTTGTGCCCCCCTCAGAGCCCCTGTGTACATTTGTGCCCCCCTCAGAGCACCCAATGTATATTTATGTCCCCCTCAGAGCCCCCCACATACATTTATGTCCCCCTCAGAACCCCCACACATACATTTATGTCCCCCTCAGAGCCCCTGTGTACATTTGTGTCCCCCTCAGAGCACCCAATGTACATTTATGTCCCCCTCAGAGCCCCTGTGTACATTTGTGTCCCCCTCAGAGCACCCAATGTACATTTATGTCCCCCTCAGAACCCCCCCCCACATACATTTATGTCCCCCTCAGAGCCCCTGTGTATATTTGTGCCCCCCTCAGAGCACTCAATGTACATTTATGTCCCCCTCAGAGCCCCTGTGTACATTTGTGTCCCCCTCAGAGCCCCTCATGTACATTTATGTCCCCCTCAGAGCCCCACACATACATTTATGTCCCCCTCAGAACCCCCCCCCCCCCACATACATTTATGTCCCCCTCAGAGCCCCTGTGTACATTTGTGCTCCCCTCAGAGCTCCTGTGTATATTTGTGCCCCCCTCAGAGCACCCAATGTATATTTATGTCCCCCTCAGAGCCCCCCACATACATTTATGTCCCCCTCAGAACCCCCACACATACATTTATGTCACCCTCAGAGCCCCTCATGTACATTTATGTCCCCCTCAGAGCCCCTCACATACATTTATGTCCCCCTCAGAGCCCCCAATGTATATTTATGTCCCCCTCAGAGCCCCTCATGTACATTTGTGCCCCCCTCAGAGCACCCAATGTATATTTATGTCCCCCTCAGAGCCCCCCACATACATTTATGTCCCCCACACATACATTTATGTCCCCCTCAGAGCCCCCGTGTACTTTTTTGTCCTCAGAGCCCCTACATACATTACATACATTTATGTTTCCCCCAGAACCTCCATTTACATTAGTGTCCCCCTCAGAACCCCCCCCCCCCACACTTATTTATGTCCCCCTCAGGGCCCCCCCAATGCACATTTGCCTCCCCATTGGAATGCCTCTGAAATAACTAGCAACCAACCACTATCTTTAGTGCAGATCTGCACCTCCCAGCTCCGGTCCTGCTGTTATACAGGCACCCTGTGTAAAATATGTGATAACAGCGGGACTCCAATGAAGCACCTCATTGAAAGCTATGCGGTCCTAGCAACCAATAGCACAGTACGGCGCCTGGAGGCGCTTTGTCAGGTTGCAGGACCTGCTCTGTACAGTGCAGGGGGGGGGGGGGGGAGTATGCAACGAAGGTCCCACAACCCCATAAGGGTTGAGGAGACCAGTCCCTGCAGTGAGTGTGAGGGCTCAAGCTATGGGCCACAAAAAAAAAATCCTAGCGGGCCGGATGTGGGCATATTTTGGAGACCCCTGATATAGGGGATACGAACATGAGCCAAGACCCCTGTGTAGAATGCCTAATGTATGTGCTTTATTATTCAAAACGTACCAATCTTGCACTATTTGACCAAAAAGATTGCTTGCATATAGGCCTACTTTAACATCTAAACCAAACCAAGAGAAGAGAGCGTTGTTGGCGGGCTTAGTCAGGTTGCAGGACCCGCTCTGTACAGTTCAGGGGGGGAGTGGCATATGCAGTAAAGGTCCCACAACCCAATAAAGGTTGAGGAGACCGGTTCTGCAGTGAGAGTGAGGACTCAAGCTGCGGGCCAGGAAAAAAATCCTTTGGAGACCCCTGGTACAAAGGATATCAACATGGGCCAAGAACCCTGTGTAGAATGCCTAATGTATGTGTTTTAATATTTAAAACATACCAATTTTGCACTATTTGACCAAAAAGTTGGCTTGCGTCTAGGCCAGGGGTGGGCAAACTTTTTGACTCGAGGGCCGCAATGGGTTCATATATTGGACCCGGGGGCCAGACCAAGAGTAGATGGCAAAAAACGCTGTAAAAAATTGCGTGACTTTGAGGTCACAAAAGTGTGAAAGGGGCCTTCAGTAATTAAGGTATAGTGTGCCCCCTTTAAATGCAGAGTGACCAGCGTGCCCCCTTTTAATGCAGAGACCAGCGTGCGTGCCCCCTTCAATGCAGAGACCAGCGTGAGTGCCCCCCTTCAATGCAGAGACCAGCGTGAGTGCCCCTTCAATGTAGAGACCACTCAATGCAATGTGGGCCCCCCCCCCCGAGACCAGTGCACTTAACTGCAGCAGCAGCGGCGGCAGCATCTCCTCAGTCCCCCGGCGTCTCCTCTAGTCCTCCCGCCTCCTCCTCGGCCAATGGTATGGGGTTTGCCTTGCAGCCAATCAGGAAGCGGGTATTAGACCCGCTTCCTGATTGGCCAGGAGGAGGATCCGTGTGACAATAGCGAATTTTCATTCGCTATTGTCACACAATGGGTGGGCTCGGGGCGCACTGCTCTTCGCCCCGGGTCCACCCTTTGCTGAAGCCTAGGCCCAGCCGCCCCTGTAAATTAATAAATTAGCTAGCGCTCCGCGGGCCGGATTAAAAGGTCCGCCGGGCTGTATACGGCCCGCGGGCCGTAGTTTGCCCATTGCTGGTCTAGGCCTACTTTGACATCTAAACCTAACCAAGAGAAGAGAGCGTTGTTGGCGGGCTTTGTCTGATTGCAGGATCCGCTCTGTACAGTTCAGTGGGGGAGTGGTGTATGCAGCGAAGGTCCCAATAAAGGTTAAGGAGACCGGTCCCTGCAGTAATTGTGAGGACTCAAGCTGCGGGCCAGAAAAAAAAATCCTAGCAGGCCGGATGTGGCCTGCGGGCCGTACTTTGGAGACCCCTGGTATAGGGGATATGAACATAGGCAAAGACCCCCTGTGTAGAATGCCTAATATATGTGTTTAATCATTCAATACGTACCAATCTTGCAGTATTTGACCAAAAAGGTTGCTTTTGTCTAGGCCTATTTTGACACCCAAATCCAACCAAGAGAAAAGAGTGTTGTTGGAGAAAGCAAAGCATTCCCTATGGGACAGGATGACAGAGTTCTGTGAGCATGCGGCTCCAATACTTTTCGCAACCTGCTCTTTACCACAAGAATTCCTTAAACCCCCAAAGATTCTCCACACAAACCTTCTATCGTCTCCTCTAGATTCTGTTTCATACCCGAAAATCCACAAAGGCATCATGGAATAAATTTATATGGGGCAATCTGAGGAAACAAAGACTTTTCCTCAGGGTATTAGAGGGGAGACTTCAGATAATTGCAGAGAGCCGGCCAGAGGCAGTATACATGCCATCCAGTCAGTAAAAATGGAATGGAAAAGCTTAGAATAAACAGGTTGCTTGCGTCTAGGCCTACTTTAAACTCCAAACCCAACCAAGAGAAGAGTGCATTGTTGGTGGGCTTTGTCAGGTTGCAGGACCCGCTCTGTACAGTTCAGGGGGGGAGTGGAGTATGCAGCGAAGGTCCCACAACCCAATAAAGGTTGAGGAGACCGGTTCTGCAGTGAGAGTGAGGACTCAAGATGCAGGCTAGAAAAAAAATCCTAGTGGGCCGGATGTGGCCCGCGGCCCGTACTTTGGAAACCTCTGGTATAGGGGATATGAACGTGGGCCAAGACTCCTGTGTAGAATGCATAATGTATGTGTTTTACCATTCAATACATACCAATCTTGCACTATTTGACCAAAAAGGTTACTCGCGTCTAGGCCTACTTTGACAAAACCAAACCAAGAGAAGAGAGCGTTGTTGGAGAAAGCAGAGCATTCCCTACGGGACAGGATGACAGAGTTCTTTGAGCACGTGGCTCCAATACTTTTCCCAACCTGCTCTTTACCACAAGAATTCCTTAAACCCCAAAGATTCTTGTGTCTAAGCCTACTTTAACCTCCAAACCCAACCAAGAGAAGAGAGCGTTGTTGGCGGGCTTTGTCAGGTTGCTGGACCCGCACTGTACAGTGAGGGGAGGAGTGGAGTATGCAGCAAAGGTCCCACAACCCGATAAAGGTTGAGGAGACCGGTCCCTGCAGTGAGTGTGAGGACTCAAGCTCAAAATCCTAGCGGACCAGCTGTGGCCCGCGGGCCGTACTCTGGAGACCTCTGGTATAGGGGATATGAACATGGACCAAGACCCCTGTGTAAAATGCCTAATGTATGTGTTTTATCATTCAATACATACCAATCTTTCACTATTTCACCAAAAAGGTTACTCGCGTCTAGGCCTACTTTGACATCCAAACCAAACCAAGAGAAGAGAGCGTTGTTGGAGAAAGCAGAGCGTTCCCTACGGGACAGGATGACAGAGTTCTGTGAGCACGTGGCTCCAATACTTTTCCCAACCTGCTCTTTACCACAAGAATTCCTTAAACCCCAAAGATTCTCCGAACAAACCTTCTATCGTCTCCTCTAGATTCGGTTTCATACCCGGAAATCCACAAAGGCATCATGGAATAAATTTATATGGGGCAATCTGAGGAAACAAAGAATTTTCCTCAGGGTATTAGAGGGGAGACTTCAGATAATTGCAGAGAGCCGGCCAGAGGCAGTATACATGCCATCCAGTCGGTATAAATGGAATGGAAAAGCTTAGAGTAAGCATTATGCACGTAGCATAATTACAATGTAATTTTTGGAGCACGAAAAAAAAAAAAGAAGAATTGCCAGAATTTCCGCAGACATCAAGGATGACTTTTAAGTCATTCGTTCGGCCTTGGCGGTGAAAACGTCTGTTTGTAAATAAGAAATAATTGCACTATGAAGATGACAAAGTGCACGGGCAGAAAATCAATTAACATGTTGTATTTCCAGCCACTACACAACCACAAGCAGCTCGTGGCTTCTGGCTGGGTTCTCTTTTTTCCAGTCCTCTGCCCAGGACTGGATGTGTAGAGAGACAGCTCGGAACCACAAGGAAAGCGCGATACATGCTGTATTCTAAGCCCAGAACTGGCACTCGATCAGCGGGTACTTAGATCTCTGGATTTCAGCATTCACATCTAGCTCGGAATACTGTCAGCACTACAGACTTCGTGTATGTGTAGCACTACTCCTGTGGGAGCTGCTGGATGTGGATTCCCCTGGGTTACCCATAGCAACAACTTAGTATTTCAGAGTACTTTAAGTGTTTGGCTCAGTCAGGAAACAGTCCAGGGGATTTGGTTTTGTTGTTTTTATTTTAGAACTTGGATAGGAGAAGGGATGAGTGGGATACATCAACTAGATGAATTATGCACAATTTCAGGACTTCTAACTATGTTGAGTGCGGCAAGGCCGCTGCTTCACCTTGCAACTGAAGTGAAGTAGTAGATGAGCGAACTGTATAGTGAATTACTCTTCAGGGCCCCACTTGGCACCCCCGTTACCCCTGCTCTTCAGGGTTCTACTTGGCACCCTCTTTACTCTTGCATACTGTGTGAGCTGACCTTCTATCCTCTGACTTCAGGAGTGGTCCCCAGGGCCGCTGATAGGGGGGGACCACCAGCCCTCTTGTAGAGGGCCCAAGCACACAGGGGGGCCCACACAGAGAGGGGGATTAGTGATGGACAACAAATTCAGAAATCTTCCTCCAGCACCTGAATCTGATCTGTCCCTCTCCCTGCTATCAGCTTTTATCTGTTGAGAAAGAGACAGTTGTCCCTCACTAATCCACCTCCCTTGTGTGGGCCCCCCTCCCAGCACTGGCTCTAATGTTATCTCTGCTCAGGAGTTTATTTGTAAATTGTAACTTTGTTTCTCTCTCTCTGTCTCTCTGATCACTGAGCTCCAACTTGCCCAGCCTGTATATTTTTCTCATCTTATCTTTTTTATTTAACATAGTTTTTTTTTAGATTTAGCAGGAATTATGTGAGTTATGTTATATTTGTGTCTGCTAATAGTGATTTTGTTGTAATTTTACCTAAATATATCTTTAATATTTTCTTGGGCGGGCCCTGCCAGGTAGTCCGTACGGGGCCCCGCAATTTCTTCCTGGGCAGACCCCTTGGCAAGCCCTCTGGTACTCATGGACACTGTTTTTCCCAGGTGACTCTGCCTGCAGCTCCACCGCCAGCTTTCCAGGATCCTCTAGGCTCAGCTCCACACCTGGTTCGCCAGGCTGACTGCCTGTGACCACCTTCCTCTAACTGCAGGAGGAGAGACAGCCATCAACCTCCTCCTAGGACTCTGCTTCCCGCCAAAGACGCCCTGTCACATGTGCCCCCAGCGTTTATGGTCAATCTCAGGATGCACTGCAAGGGTGCCCTCCCACTGGGACTGCCACAAAAGCCCGTTTGCCACTGGTTAGGTTTCCTCCACTGTCCAACAGGCTCCCCTATTGGATACAGTGGGGACACTCCCTCAGACCAAGTAACTCATACCTGGACACATGCAACAAGCATAACTAACAGATCAGGCTCCCCTGATAAGTAGATGGAGCATAACAATGCTTTTTCCTAGCACCTATCTAGGAGGGTGCTACGTATGCATATTGTGACAGTGCGAGGCCCTGCCACTGTGGAAATGTAGGAGAAAAGGACACAGGATTCGAAATAAGGCTTAATGCGAGGTTTCAGGCCACCTTTTCTGAGTTGTGTTTTTGGTTTTCTCCAGATTCTGTAGTCCCGGGTCGGAGCCTGGAGCTTGAAGGCTCCAAAGTGTCTTGAGTGGGATTGTACCTTTGGTTCACAATTATGCTACTTTGAAATTGTGCTACTTCACTTGAAGTATTGTGATTTTAAAGTAGCAGGTCAGCACGATTTCAGGTGCTACTTGAAAGACCTCTGTGCATTTTCATGCACAGATGTCTATTAAAGTCACACCCGAAATTGGCAAAAGTAGTGCAAGAACTACTTTTGTAAATCAGTGCGGCGCCACTAAGTTGGCGTTGTACCGTCTAGAACGGTGCCATTGCCGGCAATAGGTTGCAACTTGTCATGGGATTTAAATTGTCAAATCCCTCCAATGTGTGTACACAGGTGTGCAGGGTCGATATATACTCAAGCCTGAGGTTACCTCAGAGCTCCCAGTTTGGAAAGAGCTCCCATACTGGGAACAAGGAGGTCTCACCCAGGGGTCTGAGGAGCCTCAGTCAGGATTCAAGAAACAGGAGGTCTCGAAGAGGGGTCAAGAGACCCAGTCAGGAGTCAAGAGACAGGAGGTCTCAACCAGGGGTCAGAGGAGTCCCAGTCAGGAGTCAAGAAACAGGAGGTCTCAACTAGGGATTAGAGGAGCCCCAGTCAGGAGTCAAGAAACAGGAGGTCTCAACTAGGGATTAGAGGAGCCCCAGTCAGGAGTCAAGAAACAGGAGGTCTCAACTAGGGATTAGAGGAGCCCCAGTCAGGAGTCAAGAAACAGGAGGTCTCAACTAGGGATTAGAGGAGCCCCAGTCAGGAGTCAAGAAACAGGAGGTCCCAACGAGGGGTCAGAGAGATCCAGTTAGGAGTCAAGAGACAGGAGATCTCAACCAGGGGTCAGAGGAGTCCCAGTCAGGAGTTAAGAAACAGGAGGTCTCAACTAGGAATTAGAGGAGCCCCAGTCAGGAGTCAAGAAACAGGAATGTCTCAACCAGGGGTCAGAGGAGCCCCAGTCAGGAGTCGAGAAACAGGAGGTCTCAACTAGGGGTCAGAGGAGCCACAGTCAGGAGTTAAGAGACAGGAGGTCTCAACCAGGGGTCAGATGAGCCCCAGTCAGGAGTCAAGAGACAGGAGGTCTCAACCAGGGGTCAGAGGAGCCCCAGGCAGGAGTCAAGAGACAGGAGGTTTCAACCAACCAGGGGTCAGAGGAGCCTCAGTCAGGAGTCAAGAAACAGGAGATCTCAACCAGGGTTTAGAGGAGTCCCAGTCAGGAGTCGAGAAACAGGAGGTCTCAACTAAGGGTCAGAGGAGCCCCAATCAGGAGTCAAGAGACAGGAGGTCTCAACCAGGGGTCAGAGGAGCCCCAATCAGGAGTCAAGGAGACGGGAGTTCTCAAACAGGGGTCAGAGGAGCCCAGTCAAGAGTCAAAGAGACAGAAGGTCTCAACCAGGGGTCAGAGAAGCCCCAGTCAAGAGTCAAGAGACAGGAGGTCTCAACTAGGGCTCAGAGGAGTCCCAGTCAGGAGTCAAGAAACCGGAGGTCTCAACTAGGGGTCAGAGGAGCCCCAGTCAGGAGTCAAGAGACAGAAGGTCTCAACCAGGGGTCAGAGGAGCCCAGTCAAGAGTCAAGGAGACAGAAGGTCTCAACCAGGGGTCAGAGAAGCCCCAGTCAGGAGTCAAGAGACAGAAGGTTTCATCCTAGAAGTCAGGAGGCCCCCTATCCAGAGGCCAAGGGAGGGCCGTACAGCAAGGTGCTGAGACTAAAGGCTAAAAGAGCAAGGTAATTCAGGAGAGCTGGGCAACACAGTCAAAGGGACTGGTAAGAAGTGCTGCTGACAAGGGAGTAAGGTGGCTCTGCATTTTCAGTTGACTATTTAGATTGATGTGGAAGAACCCCTGTGTGGGCAACTAATGATGATATGAACTTTCAAATATTTTTTAATAAAAGTGGGCTGCCAAGCCCTAAAATACAGTTTGAACTGGAGCAACTCACTGGGAAAAAGCATCTGCAACCTGAGTATAATCACCACAACACCTTGATTAAAAAAGCCACTGTGCAAGTATAACATCTTGTAAAATGATTCAGCAGACATTTTTTCCCTAAGAACCAATCAACTTTCAATTACGAAGACTAGTACCTAAGACAAATACCGGTTTCCCAACAATAACCAATCAGAAGCTAACTTGTTACCCACTTCAAAACCAGACGTGCTTTAAGACACCTAGCACTAAAGCAAGATGGGTCAGATACGTAATTCAAGGTGGAACTGAGCAAAGCCCCAATTTAGAAGAAGAAGGCGTTTTTCAATTTGGTGAAGAAAGAAGAAAATACACTTGTTTTCAGCTGCTGATTAGCAAAATAACTCAGCATCCCCGCCACCCACAAAATCAAATGCTTGCCAAGCAAACTCAGGGCTGCCAGAGGTCAGTAATGTCATGGACATTAAAGTCCACCTTCAGAGACCCACTAGTTTCCAGTCCAGCTGGTGACATCCAGACATAGGCTGAGGAAACCTGATGAAGTAGGGTCACGAAGCAAAACACTGCTGTGATTGGACCCCAAGGAAAGCAGCCATTTCCAAACCCATCTGACATATGCTGTCTAAGGCCTCTTAGTCAACAGGTTCAGCTTCACTATGCTACTTTTTGGCACATAAGTTTTAGCAGATGCTTCCATCAGAGCCTAATTACACAGGTGCTTGGCTTGGTGCAAGATCCTATTTCGAATACATGTATTCAATACACCAAAACATGAGTTTGTGACATAAATATGCTTTTATTGCAAACACATTGGGGGTGATTTTTACAAAGCTTCCTGCTCCCATATAAACTGGCACGACTGACCCGTGCCACAATAAAAAGTAGACAGACCTGATTCAGGTCTACAGTACCTTGAAAAACTATTCATACCCCTTGAAATTTTCCACCAAAAAAATATGCATTTAATAATTTTGTTTGTTAGGGGCTTGTAAAGCATTGCACCCACAATGCCACGGTTCTGTAAGCTGTCTACCCGTACCTCCGATATGAGCAGGTAGTTACACTCCAACAGGAAGCTCAATGAGCCACCTATCACAAAAGCATCCTGGAAGTTCACTGAGAACTACAAGCCGAGAGCCGCAAAGGCTCTCTGGACTTTTAGTTTTCCCATTCACAGAACACTGTGGTGCCACACAAAGCCATGTTTTTTTTTAGATTGTGACAGTGAGCGGGGGGAGTAGATCCCCCGTTCGATGTCAAAACAGGGACTCGGGGAGGTTTAGCCCCCGTTCACACTGGGGCAACCTGTCAGGCGACCTGGTCGCCTGACAGGTCGCCGTAGGTCGCCTGGCATAGAGAAGCTGTGGACCCGTTCTAATAGGAGCGACACAAGTCGCTCCGACTTAGAAAAAGGGTCCGGAGCTTCTTTGGGGCGACCTGGAGCGACCTGCATTGACTTCAATGTTATGAAGTCCGTGCCGGCCGCTCCGAGGTAGCGGTGCGAGCAGCGCGCCGCGACCTGTGAGGTCGCCCCGGGAAGTCGGATCCCCCCAGTGTGAACGGGGCTTGAGGGGCCAGTGCACTTGTAACTTGTTGCACCCTAAATATGGGTGTAACATGTTACAAAAGGTGAGATTATCCTTTTGCGTTTGCGATGCCATTACTTCTTAAAGCGGAGTTCCGGCCTCGGGGGTCAATTTTAGCTAAAAATACCCCCCCGGGACAGTCAGGGCTAGTACATTCCATAATGGATAGCCTCTGAACTGTCCTGGGTCGCACTTACCTGTAAGAAGAAATACTTCAAAAGTTCTTCTCCAGCGCTGCCATCTCAGGTGTGGGTAGCTGAAGCCACAGCGTCCCTCTTCGTGTCCTCTTCCGTGACGTCGGAGTCCCACAATGCACTGCACCGGCCCCGCTCGTCACTTCCGGTGCAGACGCGGCATTCCTGTACTGCTTCTGGGCATGCCCAGAAGCTGTATAGCAGGGAATGCCGTGCTTGCACCGGAAGAGACGAGCGGGGCCGGTGCAGGCGCATTGATTCCTGGGAGTGATGACGTTCAGCTCCCAGGAGTCATCGCACACCGGAAGAGACGGCGCGGCCGCAGAGGGAGGAAGTGGAAGGAAGGTGAGTAAATATTTTTCTATAATAAGGTAAGTGACCAAAAAAAAAAAATCAGCAGTATCCATTTCTTTTTCAGGTTGCACTCAGCAAGCGGATGGCCCAAAATCGATTTTTTCGATTTTGAGGCTGGAACTCTGCTTTAACTACTTGCTGACCGCCCGCCGCAGTTGTACGGCGGCAGTCTGGCGCTCCCAGGCAAAGTGTGTACATGTACGGCGCTAGCCTAGGAGGAGCTAGGGGGTGATTGCGCGCCGCCGGAGGCGCGCTCCCGCCAGCGCTCCTCGGCTGGGGAGTCAGTGCGTGTGACCGGCGGCTCCGATAGCCGCCGGCCACTCACGATCTCCCGCTGCATGTAAGCACAGCCATCTGTCATTCTTACTAAAGTAATCACAGAGGCTATGCGATCCTGCTATGCAGGATTGTATGTCTCTGTGATTATATCACAAGCCACGCCCCCTGACCGTTAGAACCACGCCCCTAGGGACACACTTAACCCCTTGATCACCAGTAAAGTTAACCCCTTCCCTGCCAGTGTCATTTTTACAGTAACAATGCATATTTATAGCACTGATTACTGTAGTAATGTCACTGGTACTCCCAAAAGTGTCAAAAATGTCAGTCAGGGGTCCGATCTGTCCGCCGCAATGTCGTAGTTCCGCAAGAAAAAAAACTCAGATCGCCGCCATTACCAGTTAAAAAAAAAAAAACAATAAAAATTACAAAAATCTTTCCCTTAGTTAGTAAATGCAATAACTTTTGCGCAAACCAATCAAAATACGCTTATTGCGATTTTTATTTACCAAAAAAATGTAGCAGAAAGCAAATTGGCCTAAAATGTTAAAAAATTTTGATTTTTAAATTTTTTTGGAGAATTTCATATAAAAAAAATGTGAAAAATATTATTTTTTCAAAATTGTTACTATTTTTTTGTTTATAGCGCAAAAAATAAAAATCGCACGGGTGATCAAATACCACCAAAAGAAAGCTCTGTTTGTGGGGAAAAAAAGGACGTCAAATTCGTTTGGGTACAGCGTCGCACGATCCGTGCAATTGTCCGTTAAAGTCACGCAGTGCCGAATCGCAAAACAGGGCCTGGTCTTTGAGCAGCCAAATCTTCCGGGGCCTAAGTGGTTAATGGCACCCCAATCCTGGTGTGATTTTTGCATATGTGCACAGGCATTTACTACATGCCTGTACCATGACCTTTGCCATGCCTGTACCATGACCTGTACCATCTCCTGTACCATGACCTTTGCCATGCCTGGACCATCTCCTGTACCATCTCCTGTACCATGACCTGTACCATCTCCTGTACCATCTCCTGTACCATGACCTGTACCATCTCCTGTACCATCTCCTGCACCATGACCTGTACCATCTCCTGTACCATCTCCTGTACCATGACCTGTACCATCTCCTGTACCATGACCTGTACCATCTCCTGTACCATGCCCGAACCATCTCCTGTACCATCTCCTGTACCATGACCTGTACCATCTCCTGTACCATCTCCTGTACCATGACCTGTACCATCTCCTGTACCATGACCTGTACCATCTCCTGTACCATCTCCTGTACCATCTCCTGTACCATCTCCTGTACCATGACCTGTACCATCTCCTGTACCATCTCCTGTACCATGACCTGTACCATCTCCTGTACCATGACCTGTACCATCTCCTGTACCATCTCCTGTACCATCTCCTGTACCATGACCTGTACCATCTCCTGTACCATGACCTGTACCATCTCCTGTACCATGACCTGTACCATCTCCTGTACCATGCCTGAACCATCTCCTGTACCATCTCCTGTACCATGACCTGTACCATCTCCTGTACCATCTCCTGTACCATGACCTGTACCATCTCCTGTACCATGACCTGTACCATCTCCTGTACCATCTCCTGTACCATGACCTGTACCATCTCCTGTACCATGACCTGTACCATCTCCTGTACCATCTCCTGTACCATGACCTGTACCATCTCCTGTACCATGACCTGTACCATCTCCTGTACCATCTCCTGTACCATGACCTGTACCATCTCCTGTACCATCTCCTGTACCATGACCTGTACCATCTCCTGTACCATGACCTGTACCATCTCCTGTACCATGACCTGTACCATCTCCTGTACCATCTCCTGTACCATCTCCTGTACCATGACCTGTACCATCTCCTGTACCATGACCTGTACCATCTCCTGTACCATGACCTTTGCCATGCCCGCAGCCCCTGTTTTGTGTCTCGTGGTGGTCCAGTTGGGTCCGGTGGCTGCTGCATTTCCCACCCTAGGCTTATACTCGAGTCAATAAGTTTTCCCACTTTTTTGTGGTAAAATTAGGGGCCTCGGCTTATATTCGGGTCGGCTTATTCTCGAGTAAATACGGTATACAATTTTGAAAGCATTTTCACTTTACAGCATTTCTTCACACCTGCCTAAAACTTTTTTTCACCGTACTGTATATATCCGCCTGAACATAATCCACTAAAATCTAAAATTTGCCTATTTTGGGTGACGTAAGCCATTTGATGTGCTCATCCCCTGGTCTCCTCAGTCTCTTTATAGCAGTAAATGAGCCTCTCCCGTGGCTCTAATGCACATACGACTATCTTCAATCAATAAAAGGTGAGAGATAAAGCCAAACAAGTGTATTTGCTCAGAGTAACAATTTTACAGAGCGGCAGACAACAATGCGAGAATCCGGCGAGTGTGTACGCCATGGGCTGGAAACAATGCCTCCACCTGCAGATGTGTTTGTGAACCTCCCCGGTTATATGTAGTTGTTAAGTGATACAATCTCGTGTGTCAGATGTGTGTTGACATGTAGTTAGGAGTTTGATGTCGCTGCACCTGCTCGGCGGCTCAATGGATCGCTGATATACATGCAAATCTTTCATCTTTCTCATTAGCAGGCGCAGCACAAGTTGGCCCTTATACAGCGCACTCTGTGTGCCCTTTGTATGGAGACAATTATCTGTCCACATATACACCAAGGAGGGAGGAAATACTAAGAACAATGATATTCTATACAGCCCATTATTATGGATTATAAATCAGTGTGCAGCGGGCATTTCCAGGTTTACTCTAAACCCTTACAAATACTGGGGTGAGTGGGTGGGAGGAATTGTTAACCCCTTTAACCACTTCAATAACGGGCACTTTCACCCCCTTCCTGCCCAGGCCAATTTTCAGCTTTCAGCGCTGTCACACTTTGAATGATAATTGCGCGGTCATGCTACACTGTACCTATATGTAATTTTTATAATTTGTTTTCACACAAATGGAGCTTTCTTTTGGTGGTATTTAACCACTTTAAAGACCGTAGGATTTTCCTGCTTAACGTCCAGGCCACTTTTTTCAACTTGGCACTGCGCGAATTTAACTGACAATTGCGCGGTCTTGCAACGCCGTACCCAAATGAAATCTACACCCTTTTTTTCCCCACAAACAGAGCTTTCTTTTGGTGGTATTTGATCACCTCTGCGCTTTTCATTTTTTGCGATATTAATAAAAAAAAGAGCGAAAATTTTGCGAAAAAATTGACATTTTCTACTTTGACAGTTAAAAAATATCCAATATATTCAATTTTTGTCATATATTTAGACCAAAATGTATTTAGCTACAAGTTTTTGAAAAAATAATTCTCAATGAGCGCATTTTTAACCACTTTAAGACCGGAAGATTTTACCCCATTCCTGGCCAGGCCATATTTTGCGATTCGGCACTGCGTTATTTTAACAGACAATTGCGCGCTCGTGCGACGCTGTACCCAAATTAAATTTATGTCCTTTTTCCCCTCACAAATAGAGCTTTCTTTTGGTGGTATTTGATCACCTGTGCGATTTTTCATTTTTGAAAAAAAGAGCGACAATTTTGAAAAAAAAAAAACAATATTTTTTACATTCTGCTATATAACATCCCCAAAAAAAAATTAACAAATCAAAGTTTTTTAACATTTTAGGCCAATTTGTTTTCTGCTACATATTTTTGGTAAAAAAAAAAAAAAAATCACAATAAGCGTATTTTGATTGGTTTGCGCAAAAGTTATCGCATTTACTAACTACGGAAAAGATTTAGGTCATTTTTATTGTTTATTTTTTTTTTTTATTAGTAATGGCGGCGATCTGCGATTTTTTTGCAGGACTGCGACATTGCGGCGGACAGATCGGACCCCTGACTGACATTTTTGACACTTTTGGGGGTACCAGTGACATTACTACAGTAATCAGTGCTATAAATATGCACTCCCCCATGCGCGGGAGTGACGTCATCGCAGCTCCGGGCCAATCACAGCGCCGGGGCCGCCGAACCCGGAAGAGACGCCGAGGGATCATGGCAGCGCCCGCAGCGGTGTCCGGGGGTCCGTGTCGGGGCTTCATTCTAAGGTAAGTAATACATAATGAGCTAGTATGCAATGCATACTAGCTCATTATGCCTTTGTCTTGCAGGTTTTTTTTTTTTTTCTGGGTTTACAACCGCTTTAAAGTTCATGTGCGTGTAAAGGCAGGCGTCCCAATACTTTTGGTAATATTGTGTATCTGTAAAAGAAATAATCAGCGCAATTATATAAATAAATATAAATATAAAGTGATCAAGTGCTAAGGCCCCGTTCACAATGGGGCGATCCGACTTCCCGGGGCGACCTCCGAGGTCGCGGTGCGAGCAGCGCGCCGCGACCTCGGAGCGGCTGGCACAGACTTCATAACATTGAAGTCTATGACGGTCGCACCGGGTCGCCCCAAAGAAGCTCCGGACCCTTTTTCTAAGTCGGAGCGACTTGTGTTGCTCCTATTAGAACGGGTCCGCAGCTTCCCTATGGGAGGCGACCTACGGCGACCTGTGAGGCGACCAGGTGATTTTTTTAATGCACATTGTCACTTTATTGGTCAATTTTATATATTTATTTAATATCTAATTTCATATATAGCGCTGTATTTATTCATACTATTTTTCACTTGTTTACTCCCGCAAGTGAGGGAGTTTATATATAGCTGCTGTATATTAGCACATTATTTATTGATTCATCGTCCCAATTTTTATTGGGTCTTAGCACTTGATCACTTTATATTTATATTTATTTATATAATTGCGCTGATTATTTCTTTTACAGATACACAATATTACCAAAAGTATTTATTTAACATAGTGTATCTGTATACAGGCGGTCCCCTAGTTACAAACATCCGACTTACAAACGACTCCTACTTACAAACGGAGGGAGACAACAGGAAGTGAGGAGAAATCTCCCCCTAGGAAGGGAAATTCACTCCTGGAAGAGTTCTCATGGGAAAAAGATGTCTCCACTGAAGCTTTATCACCAATCCTTGTCTCCACAACAACCCAAAATTTTCAAAATCCAATTGTCATAGGGACAGAAAGTGAGGTGAAATCTTCTGAACAGAGGTACAGACAGCAAAACAAATGTTACAGGGGTGTTAACCCTTTCCCATGCTATCCATAATACTTGAAAATTATTTTTTTGGATGGAGCTAAACTTAAAAAACATACATGTTCCGAATTACAAACAAATTCGACTTAAGAACAAACCTACAGTCCCTATCTTATTTGTAACCCGGGGACCGCCTGTACAGTCCTAGGAAGTGCATTTGCCCAACGCATTCCATTTAAATAGAATTTAAAAAAATACGAGTAGCAGGTTTAAAAGGAATTTATAAGAGTTACACAAACACATCTGGTTCCCGGAGACCTTGCAAAAGTCAGTATGATTAGATCAGAAAAATGCCGCTTGCCATGGGTTGAAGCAAAATAGGTAGCACCAAGGGTTAAAAAAAAAAAAAAAAACCTAAATAAGAAAAAAAAAAAAAAAAAGATTAAAAATCTTGGGAAAATATGTTAATAAGAAACATCTTAACAACAGGAACCGAACAACAAATCATAGGCAAAAATGGATTTTCAGCTTAGTGTAAAATGCTTTGGGGATTTTGTGTAATGAAAACAATATGGTCAGAAGACAACCAGGGACAGGAATGGCAGGTACAGACCGAGTGCACGGGGACTGTGCAGGAACCAAGGAATTCAGAACACCGCCAGGACTACAGTCCTCATAGACTCCGTTCTCTGCATTGATCGGTCACAATCCCTTCTAGGTATTATATATAAAGTCACCCGCAGGATCCACTGCTTCCTATTCCGTGTTAAAATAAGTCGACCAAAATCCATCCAAGACAAACATTTTGCTGGGAACGTTCGCTTCCAATCTACATCTACACCACACTGTATGCTGATTACTCAAAGGGAAGCTAAATGAAGTGCTAGCACAGTGGAGGTCAGATTCAAGGAAACCTATACCAAATAAAAAGAGGAAAGCTGCTGCTGATTATTTCTTCTAGAACTGAGCCCAAGAATGAAATGCTGCCCCCCCCCCCCCCCCCAAAAAAAAAATCACGGCCAACAAAAAGCCCCCACATCCATTATTTTATATAAAATTTAGAAAACATTATATATACTGTTATCCTCTTCCATACCTCACCACCAAACTGGTCCACCAAACACCCACTGTCAGTCCTCCTGTCACTCAGGGGAGGACTGGGCCAGGGGGCAGGGGGGGGGGGCAATTGCCCCTCAGGCCGCTCTGATGCCCCATAAAAAGGCTGCACCGCTTCTGCCACAGATATGCCTAAAGGATTCCTGGTGAAGAGAAGTGAAAAGTCTCCACCGCTGACCTACTGAGGACAAGGACAAAGTGCAGGTCTCTCCCCCCCAGCATGGATGGTGTAAACTGTGTCTGAACAGAAGCCAGTTCCATGCACCACTGGAGACTCTCTTCCTCCAGCCAGCCCCAACTGAGCCGTCCCAACTACCCTCAACCGCTCCCTACTGGCCAGGTCGGGAACCTGGATTCGGCCAGTGAGTAGAGAGTACCTGGAGCGAAGCTTCAGCCTGGAATGGGGGTCAGGAGGAGGCCAGGAAGAGGGGAAGTGGGAGGGGGGCCGATTCGCTGCACCATGGGCCTCTGGTTTGTACTTGCCTCCTGGGCCGAAGGTTGCCAGTCAGCCCCTGCTGTCACACGTTTCATCATCAAATGACGTAGTCACACCCTGATGATGTCATTTGATGACGAAACACATAGGGGGGATCTGGAGAAGCACAATGCCAGTATATGCTGGGACCTGGCGGCCATCTTGTTGGTTTGGAACGCTGATCAACTAGGTAAAGACATGCTGTTTGTCTACTATCACCATGTGAGTGAATTTTTAACCTATTTATAATAAATTGGCTTGAAACATCTACAGGACCTGTCAATCCCCGCATATAACCAACCCCTTTCTAGTCATATTTGAAATGTAAGCTCTGATACACCACATGTATTAATGTCTTATACAGGCTTCTCTCTGGGACAAAGGGACATTTTGGCCCACTATCCAGTGAGGACCTCCATGAGATATTGTCAAGGGCTTGGTGACAGCACTATCCCCACTCCGACACATGCGGTGCGGCAAATACAATCACATCTTCTTTTCTTACCTTTTCTTCTTTTGGTTCTTGGTTTAAACGTACACGGCTTATGATCACCAGGAATATTTTGATAGGTATGTAGCTAACTATATTGCATTGAGGATGTTACATATATGTAATATATTTGCTATATGATTGAAACAATGTGTTTTTGTATTAACCAGGGGCGGCCTGTCCATTGGGGGCGCAGGGGCACCGCCCCTCCCCCATCCATGCGTCCGGCCCCCTAATCTACATGCAGGGCACCGGACGCATGGATTCCAATGGTTTTTTTTTTTTTTAAGCACTTGATTAGAGCCAGGGGCTCGAATAGGCTTCAGAAAAGGGTGGGCTCGGGGTGCAGAGCACTGCGCACTGAGCCCACCCAGTTGTGTGACAATAGCGAATGAATATTCGCTATTGGCACACAGATTCTTCTCCTGACCAATCAGAATTTGAAGTCGCTTAACTACGGGGGCACTCGAGTATGCTCGCTCCCAAGCTTCCCTTTTTTGTGTCCATGGGCTCATTCCTGCCCCCCACTCCCTCTTCCCTGGCTTGTGATTGACAGCAGTGGGAGCCAATCGCTGCGTCTCAGCCAATGAGGAGGCAGAAACCCAGGAGAGCAGCGGCTCTTGTGCACATTCCTGGATCACAATGCGGCTCAGGTAGGTATCTTTGCATTAAGATAAAAAGAACAAGCCAGAAAGATTTGTCCATGGGACTTTTGTGAGTGGTGCTGAATACAATGATCCAACGAGATAATAAAAAAAGTACAAAATGTATTACAAAATTCAAGAAAAAACCCACAATTGTATTTGTTTTATATTGATAAAAAAAAAATCAAGCATGTATATGCAGCATTTCACCTATGATTATTAACCGCTTGCCGACCGCCGCAAGTACATATACTGCGGTGGTCAGCCCTGTAGAGGCAAAGTGACGTACCGGTACGTCACTAGTCTGTGAGCCAATAGGGGGCGAGCGCGCGCCGCCAGAGGTTCACGGACACCTCAGCGCGAGTGACCGGCGGACCCGATGTCCGCTGATCACTCGCGATCGTCCGGTACAGAGGGAGAAAGGCAGGCGGCTAATGTAAACAAAGCTGCCTGTTATTCTCCCCTGTGTAACAGCAGAGATCATACGGTCCTGCTATGTAGGATCGTAGATCTCTGCTGTTACATAAAAAGCCACATCCAATCACAGTAAGAAGCACGCCCCTAGGGACACACCTAACCCCTCCTTCCCCAATAAAGTTAACCTCTTCCCTGCCAGTGTCATTTTTACAGTAACAGTGCATATGTATAGCACTGATTACTGTAGTAATGTCACTGGTACCCCCAAAAGTGTAAAAAATGTCAGTCAGGGGTCCGATCTGTCCGCCACAATGTCGCAGTCCCGCAAAAAAAATCGCAGATCGCCGCATTACTCATTTAAAGAAAAAAACAACAAAAATGACAAAAATATTTCCCTTAGTTAGTAAACGCAATAACTTTTGCGCAAACCAATCAAAATACACTTATTGCGATTTTTTTTACCAAACATATGTAGCAGAAAACAAATTGGCCAAAAATGTTAAAAAATTTTGATTTTTATATTTTTTTGGGGGGGGGAATTTCATATAAACAAAATGTGAAAAATATTGTTATTTTGCAAAATTGTCGCTCTTTTTTTGTTTATAGCGCATGATCAATCAAAAAAATCGCAGAGGTGATCAAATACCACCAAAAGAAAGCTCTGTTTGTGGGAAAATTGGACATCAAATTCGTTTAGGTACAGCGTCGCACGACCGCGCAATTGTCCGTTAAAGTAACGCAGTGCCGAATCGCAAAATAGGGCTTGGTCAGGAAGGGGGTAAAATCTTCCGGGGCTTAAGTGGTTAAGATATATGATTATTCAATTCATGTAAGCTGTAGTCTCTACGCGTTTTCATGGGGCGACGCCCACTTCATTAGGAGACAGCTAAGATTTAAAAATGTTTGTGTGTATCTGTGGAGAAGCTATATGAAGTTTAAAATGAAATTAAATCCTTTTAGGGCTCTTTCACGCGGTCCGCCTCCGTTGGCGGACTCTGTGCTGCTCAGCGGGGGATCGATCCGCCGATCCCCGCTGAGCAGGCAGGTGACAGCTCCCTCTCCGCTCTGTGTGCGGAGAGGGAGGTGTCAGAGCCCCATGCATCTCTATGGGGGAATCAGGCGGTCCGTTCTCATCCGATCCCCTGGACGGATGGAAAATAGGGTTTCCATCCGTCCGGATTTCACGGACAGGATCGGATGCGGATGGCAGCGGGTGTCGGCGGACATGTCTCCGCTGACATCCGCTGCCCCATAGGGATGCATGGAGGATCCGATCAGATCCGCCTAAAATAACTGACAGGCGGATCTGATCGGATCGTTCGTGTGAAAGGACCCTTAGGGTGTATCTCCCTCCCAGTCAGCTCTGTAGGACATCTGGGTTGCAGCCTCTGTGACTCTGGCCCTCAGGTCGACTACCTCATGGTCGATGCATACTAGCACATTATGCCATTGTCCTGCTTTTTTTTTAAACTTTTAAAACTTTCCGAGGCTGAAGTGATTAAAATGAAGAATTATACAATGCCAAGAATATTACTAATATGACACACAAGTACATGAGAATACTACATGAGATTATTATGAGAATAGTACATGAGAATATTATAAATTTAGATGTAGGCTACAACCCCCCCGTGAATCGCATCTGCCAAAATGACTTTCATCAGATATTTGGCTAATGAGCATTATAGGTTTGTAACTCGCTAATGCCAAAACTATAATAAAAAGGACAAAAAAAAATACAAGGCAGGTTTTAAAAGTCAGTAATGCAGTAATAAGAGTTTCTGGCAACACGGTATCACTGAGGCCGGGACGTTTAATCTGCTTCTCAGGTACAGTCAGATCTCCGAAATAATTCCCACGCACATCCAGCTGTGACACACGCTCCAGATGCTGTTCTGTCCCAGGGCTCCAGCAAACTGGGATTGCATTTCGGATGATTATATAACCACAAATGTCCTCATTCTGAAATTTCCTTTGGACAATATAGAAATGAGAGAATGAATCACTGCGCTGCGTCTGGTCTGTGGGATATAATTTGAGTAGGACTGTATTGAAATGCTCCTTTCAGTTTCAGTCGATCCCTAAAAACTCATCTCTGCAGGGAGGACTATCCTGCCCCCCACCTAATAACTTTTACTTTCTCCATCAGCTCATTATTATTATAATTATTATACAGCGCCAACAGTTTGCACAGCGCTTTACAATATGAGGGAAGACAAAACAGTTATACAGGGCTTTTTTCTCAGAGAATAGGTGCAGGAACTCCCCACCCCCCTCCCTCCCCCCAGCCAACTCTCCCCCCCCCCAACCCATCATTCCCCAGGAAGAGGTAAAACAGTTCCAAATATGCATATTGCATATTTGCATATTGCTCAAGGCCCAGAAGAGAATATCAGCACAAGAGACAGTACATATCTCCCCCAATGTAACCATCTATTGCTCACCTCTGTACCCCACATTCACACCTCACCTCTGCAACCCTTGCCCACAGCTCACCTATACTCCCATCCACAGTTCACCTCTTCTTCCCCCCGTCCACAGCTCACCACTTTTCCCCACTGTTCGCAGCTCACCACTTCTTCACCCTGTCCGCAGCTCACCACTTCTTCTCCCTGTCTGCAGCACACCACTTCTTCCCCCTGTCCGCAGCTCACCACTTCTTCCCCCTGTCTGCAGCACACCACTTCTTCCCCCTATCCGCAGCACACCACTTCTTCCCCCTGTCTGCAGCACACCATTTCTTCCCCCTGTCCGCAGCACACCACTTCTTCCCCCCATCCACAGCACACCATTTGTTCCCCACGTCCGCAGCACACCACTTCTTCCCCCTGTTCGCAGCACACCACTTCTTCCCCCTGTTCGCAGCACACCACTTTTTTCCTCTGTCCGCAGCACACCACTTCTTTGCCCTGTCTGCAGCTTACCACTTCTTCCCTATGTCCGCAGCACACCACTTCTTTGCCCTGTCTGCAGCTTACCACTTCTTCCCCCCATCCACAGCACACCATTTCTTCCCCACGTCCGCAGCACACCACTTCTTCCCCCCATCCACAGCACACCATTTCTTCCCCACGTCCGCACCACACCACTTCTTCCCCCTGTTTGCAGCACACCACTTCTTCCCCCTGTTCGCAGCATACCACTTCCTCCCCACGTCCACAACACGCCACTTCTTCCCCCTGTTCGCAGCACACCACTTTTTTCCCCTGTTTGCAGCACACCACTTCTTCCCCCTGTTCGCAGCTCACCACTTCTTCCCCCTGTTCGCAGCTCACCACTTCTTTCCCCTGTCTGCAGCACACCACTTCTTCCCCCTGTCTGCAGCTCACCACTTCTTCCCCACATCCGCAGCACACCACTTCTTCCCCCTGTCAGCAGCACACCACTTCTTCCCCATGTCCACAGCACACCACTTCTTCCCTCTGTCCACAGCACACCACTTCTTCCCCCCATCCACACCACACCATTTCTTCCTCACGTCCACAGCACACCACTTCTTCCCCCTGTTCACAGCACACTACTTCTTCCCCCTGTACACAGCTCACCACTTCTTCCCCACGTCCACAGCACATCACTTTTTCCCCCTGTTTGCAGCACACAGCTTCTTCCCCCTGTACACAGCTCACCACTTCTTCCCCCTGTACACAGCTCACCACTTCTTCCCCACGTCCACAGCACACCACTTCTTCCCCCTGTTCGCAGCACACCACTTCTTCCCCTGTCCGCAGCACACCACTTCTTCCCTCTGTCTGCAGCTCGCCACTTCTTCCCCCTGTCTACAGCACACCACTTCTTCCCCCTGTCTACAGCACACCACTTCTTCCCTCTGTCCACAGCACACCACTTCTTCCCTCTGTCTGCAGCACACCACTTCTTCCCTCTGTCCACAGCACACCACTTCTTCCCCCTGTCTGCAGCACACCACTTCTTCCCTCTGTCCACAGCACACCACTTCTTCCCTCTGTCCACAGCACACCACTTCTTCCCTCTGTCCACAGCACATCACTTCTTCCCTCTGTCCACAGCACATCACTTCTTCCCTCTGTCCACAGCACATCACTTCTTCCCTCTGTCCACAGCACATCACTTCTTCCCTCTGTCCACAGCACATCACTTCTTCCCTCTGTCCGCAGCACACCACAATACAAATGCACGTCACACTTTTCACAGATTTATTTGTAAAAAATGTTGAAACCCATTTATCATTTTCCTTCCACTTCACAATTATGTGCCACTTTGTGTCGGTCTATCACATAAAATCCCAATAAAATACATTTAGGTTTTTGGTTGTAACATGACAAATTGTGGAATATTTCAAGGGGTGTGAATACTTTTTCAAGGCACTGTATGACGGTATGTGCATTTATCAGCGTGAACTCAATTTTCCAGCCATTAGCACATTAGTAGCAGAGTCATGTCAGAAGTCTATATTGGGACTGGGACCTCTCATCCGGCATGGGTCACTAGATGTACCAGAGCTGTGAGTGATCCTCTCAGCAGCCAGACTGTGGTTGTACAAAGATCCCGCTCATCCAATTGGAATGTATAACAGTTCAGGGCAATTACTAAACAATATTAGTTCATCACAAAGAATAAAAATCAAGCTTTACTCAAGAGAGTAAAGGGCCACACACACAGGCCAAATATTGGGAGGCATCGGCCGGTCCAACAGAAGCCAGCCATTGGAGGGCATGACCAAAAAAGGTCTGCTGATCGGCATCTGATCAGTGCTCTCAGCCAATGGCTGAGAGTGCTGATCGGTGTGTTCTGGCAGGAGGGGGGCGTTCCCCTGTCAGAACACAATAGCTTAGGGGGGGAGAACGCTGTCCTAACGTCAGATAGTTAGTACAGGATCTCCCCCTGAGCTCTTCAGTTTTTTTTCGCTCAGCCCACTGTGTTGAATGGAAAAAAAACGAATAATGTGTACTAGGCTTTAAAACGGTAGTAAACTGCAATTAAAGTAAAAAAAAATCCCCTGCAAGGTAATTTCATAATGTGCTAGTATGCATCACATGCTAGCACAATATGAGAGACTTACCCTAAAATGAAAAAAACAAAAAAAAAAACATTCTACGTGATTTGGCACAGGAAAGCCGCCCTGCAGCAGTATATGTGTGTGGGGTGGTTCATAAAAGGTTAACCACTTCTGGACAAGAAGATTCTACACCCCCCCCCCCCCCCCTTAATGACCAGGCCATTTTTTTGTGATTCGGCACTACGTTACTTTAACGGACTATTGCGCAGTCGTGCGACGCTGTACCCAAATAAAATTGAGGTCCTTTTTTTCCCACAAATAGAGCTTACTTTTGGCGGTATTTGACCACCTGTACGATTTTTTTTTTTTTTTTTTAAGCAAAGAAGAGCGACAATTCTGAAAAAAAAAAACAATATTTTTCACTTTCTGCTATATAACATTCCCAGTAAAAAAAAAAATGTAAAAATAATTTTTTTTTCATCATTTTAGGCCAATTTGTATTCTGCTACATATTTTTGGTAAAAAAAAAAAATCCCAATAAGCGTATATTGTTTGCACAAAAGTTATCGCGTCTACAAACTAGGGGAAAGATTGATGTCATTTTTATTTATTTATTTATTCATTTTTTACTAGTAATGGCGACAAACAACGATTTTTAGCGGGACTGCGACATTGCGGCTGACAGATAGGACTCCTAACTGACATTTTTGACACTTTTGGGGGGAGCAGTGACATTGCTACAGTAATCAGTGCTAAAAAGATGCACTGTCACTGTACTAATGACACTGGCAGGGAAGTGGTTAACCTAGCAGTGATCAAAGGGTTAAAGAGGAAGTAAACTCTTCCGTTTTTTTTTTCTCAATTTTCTTCATTCATCTTTGCCTGTCTTCCTTTCCGGGTCTGCGGACCCTGGCTGTATTACTGCCCGGAGCCGCATGTTGATAGGATACTCGATAGGATAGGATACTCCTGCTCTATCCAATCACAGCGGGAGGGGGTCGCCGGTTGCGCACGTACGCCCCAGACCCTGTGCACAAAATCACCTACAGGTATCTGATTTCGCCGCCCTGCCGCTGGCTCCCTCCTGCTCCAGCCAGCCACCCACAGCAGGGAGCCAGCCAGCCACCGACAGCAGGGTGCCAGCCAGCCACCCACAGCAGGGTGCCAGCCAGCCACCGACAGCAGGGTGCCAGCCAGCCACCCACAGCAGGGTGCCAGCCACCCATAGCAGGGAGCCAGCCACCCATAGCAGAGAGCCAGCCACCCACAGCAGGGAGCCAACCAGCCACCGACAGCAGGGAGCCATCCACCCACAGCAAGGAGCCAACCAGCCACCCACAGCAGGGAGCCAACCAGCTACCCACAGCAGGGAGTCAGCCAGCCACTGACAGAAGGGAGCCAGCCAGCCACCCACAGCAGGGTGTCAGCCAGCCACCGACAGCAGGGTGCCAGCCAGCCACCCACAGCAGGGTGCCAGCCAGCCACCGACAGCAGGGTGCCAGCCAGCCACCCACAGCAGGGTGCCAGCCAGCCACCCACAGCAGGGTGCCAGCCACCCATAGCAGGGAGCCAGCCACCCATAGCAGAGAGCCAGCCACCCACAGCAGGGAGCCAACCAGCCACCGACAGCAGGGAGCCACCCACCCACAGCAAGGAGCCAACCAGCCACCCACAGCAGGGAGCCAACCAGCCACCCACAGCAGGGAGCCAGCCAGCTACCCACAGCAGGGAGTCAGCCAGCCACTAACAGCAGGGAGCCAGCCAGCCACCCACAGCAGGGAGCCAGCCAGCTACCCACAGCAGGGAGTCAGCTAGCCACCTACAGCAGGGAGCCAGCCACCCATAGCAGGGAGTCAGCCAGCCACTGACAGCAGGGTGCCAGCCAGCCACCCACAGCAGGGAGTCAGCCAGCCACTGACAGCAGGGTGCCAGCCAGCCAGCCACCCACAGCAGGGTGCCAGCCAGCCACCCACAGCAGGGTGCCAGCCAACCAGCCACCCAAAGCAGGGTGCTAACCAGCCAGCCACCCACCCAAAGCAGGGTGCCAGCCAGCCACCCATAGTAGGGTGCCATCCAGCCAAACACCTACAACAGGGTGCAAGCCAGCCACCCAAAGCAGGGTGCTAACCAGCCAGCCATCCACCCAAAGCAGGGTGCCAGCCAGCCACATACAGCATGGAGCCAGCCACCCACAGCAGGGTGCTAACCAGCCAGCCACCCACCCAAAGCAGGGTGCCAGCCAGCCACCCATAGTAGGGTGCCCTCCAGCCAAACAACTACACAGGGTGCAAGCCAGCCACCCACAGCAGGGTGCCAGCCAGCCACCCACCTACAGCAGGGTGCCAGCCACCCACCTACAGCAGGGTGCCAGCCAGCCAGTCACCCACCTACAGCAGGCTGCCAGCCAGCCAGTCACCCACCTACAGCAGGCTGCCAGCCAGCCAGTCACCCACCTACAGTAGGGTGCCAGCCAGTGGTGCGTGGGGTGGTCCATAAAAGGTTAAAACCCATTAGTTTCAGTTTTTTGCCAAGTGCATCCTGAATTATTAGTTTCTGCACCAGAATTTTCATTTCGGTGCACCACTTATAGAAACGCCTGAACTCGATCGTCTGGGGGGGTTCACATACTTCTGGCGGTATAGGTCGGTGTGATTATCAGGTGAATACAATCGTTCAGTCATCTAGTTTATCTCTTATTACTGAACAGAAAGTGGAAGCACACGGATACAATGCGGCACACACAATCTACGTCTTCTGAATGCGGCTTGTCCGCACAACATAAATGTCATCCACTACATTGTATCATAAATAACATTTGCTGTCACAAGCTAAAATAACTCCTGCACATGTCAATGGACCTCATGAAGCTCACTTTTGAATATCAAAGGACAGAATAAATGTAGAGAAGGGGAAATGCAAAGTAAAAAAACTCCATTAGGAATGGGTCCTGAATGAGGAACAGCAGGGCTAATGAACGCTCTCCGAGGGGGTGCTGAGTCCCCTGCGTGGATCGGCCCTTCATGGATACCTGCAGTTAAATTGATTGAATCGCAGCTTTTATTAGGCCTGACACTGTAATCTCTTGCAGATGTTCACACAAGGTGGTCAGCAAATGGCCCCTGCTGGCAGTGCTGCTAATCATGGGCTTACCTTTTAAATAAATAACAAAAAAAAACCCTGTGGTGCCAACTTCACCTGAGTGCAAAAAAAAAAAGAAAAATGGCCGACTATGTCCCCAACTGATAGCTGAGAATTTATACCTGAAGGGAATGAATGGTTTCCTGGAGCCGTGAAACCAAAGCACACACATACCTATAGAGATAAGACCGCTAGAATCGTGGTGCGTATTTGGATGGGCCTCCCTCCACTCCAAAAACACGCCAAAGAAGCTCACCTACCAAATTTTGGCACTGAGCCAGGCGAGTTTGGTGTTGCACGTTTTGCGTGTTCGGAGCGTGCAACAATCATGGCAAAATCACAAGCGTGCCGCGCGTTTCGTTGCGATTCTGGAATTGCACGATTCTGCCCACGATTCCAATACGCTCAGGTGTAAACAAGGCCTAAGACCATCATACAGTTGTAGTTTAGTTTACCAGTAGGGATGGGTTCAGGCATGTTCGGGATCAAAGTCCCAACCCACCTGAGCAATCTCGCCAGGAAGCCGTCACTGCACACCGCCAATCATAGGCAGTGAGGCATTTTCCAGTCTGCTGAGCAATGCCAGCCAGCCAAAAAGCAGGGTGCCAGCCAGCCACCCACAGCAGGGAGCCAGCCAGCCAACCAAACACCCAAAGCAGGGTGCCAGCCAGCCACCCACCTACAGCAGGGTGCCAGCCAGCCCCCCACAACAGGGATCCAGCCAGCCACCCACAGCAGGGATCCAGCCAGCCACCAACAGCAGGGTGTCAGCCAGCCACCCACAGCAGGGAGCCAGCCAGCCACCCACAGCAGGGAGCCAGCCAGCCACCCACCCACAGGCAGATGCCAGCCACCCACAGGCGGATGCCAGCCACCCACAGCAGGGAGCCAGCCAGCCACCCACAGCAGGGAGCCAGCCAGCCACCCACCCACAGGCAGATGCCAGCCACCCACAGCAGGGTGCCAGCCAGCCACCCACCCACAGGCGGATGCCAGCCACCCACAGCAGGGAGCCAGCCAGCCACCCACCCACAGGCGGATGCCAGCCACCCACAGCAGGGAGCCAGCCAGCCACCCACAGCAGGGAGCCAGCCAGCCACTCACCCACAGGCAGATGCCAGCCACCCACAGCAGGGAGCCAGCCAGCCACTCACCCACAGGCAGATGCCAGCCACCCACAGCAGGGTGCCAGCCAGCCACCCACCCACAGGAGGGTGCCAGCCACCCACAGCAGGGAGTCAACCAGCCACCTACAGCAGGGAGCCAGCCAGCCACCCACAGGCGGGTGCCAGCCACCCACAGCAGGGTGCAAGCCAACTTTAAATGTACAGAATATCAGAATATCGGCACCTGATATCAGCTATTGGGCTGAAAGGAGGCCAAAAAAATCGGTATCAGTATCGGCCCTGAAAAAACGATATCAATCGACCTGTAGAAGAGACCCCTCTACAATTACACTACAAACATAGAAACAGAGAACTCAACAATTTAGCTCAAAACAGAAAGTCATGTCACATAGCTCAGAAAAATGCTGACTAAGGATAAATCAGCACTTTGGGTCAAAAGTGAAAATTCCTCATCTGCATTTTGCAAATAAGTTATTTTTCTTCTTCACTGATGAGGAGGCACTGATAGGCAGCACTGATGAGGAGGCACTGATAGGCAGCACTGATGAGGAGGCACTGATAGGCGGGACTGATGAGGCAGCACTGTTGAGGAGGCACTGATGAGCACTGATAGGCGGCACTGATGAGGAGGCACTGATAGGTGGCACTGATGAGGAGGCACTGATGAGCACTGATAGGCGGCACTGATGAGGAGGCACTGATAGGTGGCACTGATGAGGAGGCATTGATAGGCAGAACTGATGAGGCAGCACTGTTGAGGAGGCACTAATGGGCACGGATAGGCGGCACTGATAGGTGGTACTGATGAGGCAGCACTGTTGAGGAGGCACTGATGGGCACTGATAGGCGGCACTGATGAGGAGGCACTGATAGGTGGCACTGATGAGGCAGCACTGTTGAGGAGGCACTGATAGGCAGCACTGTTGAGGAAGCACTGATGGGCACTGATAGGCGACACTGATGAGGAGGCAATGATAGGTGGCACTGATGAGGTGCCACTGATGAGGAGGCACTGATGAGCACTGATAGGCGGCACTGATAGACGGCACTGATGAGGCAGCACTGTTGGGGAGGCACTGATGGGCACTGATAGGCGGCACTGATGAGGCACCACTGATGAGGAGGCACTGATGGGCACTGATAGGTGGCACTGATGAGGCAGCACTGTTGAGGAGGCACAGATGGGCACTGATAGGCGGCACTTGAGGAGGCACTGATGGGCACTGATAGGCAACACTGATGAGGAGGCAATGATAGGTGGCATTGATGAGGTGCCACTGATGAGGAGGCACTGATAAGCACTGATAGGAGGAGCTGATAGACGGCACTGATGAGGCGCCACTGATGAGGAGGCACTGATAGACGGCACTGATGAGGAGGCACTGATAGGCAGCACTGATTCAGGCAGGGATTGCACCCCATTCCTGATCAAATTGTATGCGATTCTTTGCAGTGAGACTTTCGCCCTGTTCATTTTGTATGGCCGCAAATCGCACCGCCAAGTATTGGTTTTGGGTATCGGGAGCATTTTCATGAGTACTCATGAAAATACTCGGTATCGGCACTGATACCAGCATCAGTGCATCCATAGCATGTTTGTAAAGTCAGCTTCTCTACCATTAATGCTGAGGTGTCAAGTTTTCACAGTTCCATGCTAAAGATCCTCATCTGCATGCCTGTTCCGAGACTGAGACCCAGAACCCTGCATAGTGTGCTGCTCACTCTCTCTCGACGGGGTGCAAGTCCTAAACGTCCGCCGCTGGGAGCGCTGGTTCGAGAGGGAGCTCCTCCCAACTCCTATGATCATTACAGATGAAAGAAGGTCTCTCTATGGCCACACATCAGTACCATCCCTGGAAAGAATGTGTGAGGGGCAACCTCAGCCTCGACTCCGAGCAGGCCACATCTCCAACGCGTTTCGTCCCTCTGCATTCCGAGACTGAGACACAGAAACCTGAATAATGTGCTGCTCACTCTCTCTCGACGGGGTGCAAGTCCTAAACGTCCGCCGATGGGAGCGCTGGTTCGAGAGGGAGCTCGCCCTCCTATGATCATTAGAGATGAAAGAAGGTCTCTCTAAGGCCACACATCCGTACCATCCCTGGAAAGAATGTGTGAGGGGCAACCTCAGCCTCGACTCCGAGCAGGCCACATCTCCAACGCGTTTCGTCCCTCGGCATTCCGAGACTGAGACACAGAAACCTGAATAGTGTGCTTCTCCCTCTCTCTCGACGGGGTGCAAGTCCTAAACGTCCGCCGCTGGGAGCGCTGGTTCGAGAGGGAGCTCCTGCCAACTCCTATGATCAGTAGAGATGAAAGAAGGTCTCTCTATGGCCACACATCTGTACCATCCCTGGAAAGAATGTGTGAGTGGCAACCTCAAGCCAGGACCGAGCTTAGTCATGGGGTTCTGAGACTGAGACACAGAAACCTGAATAGTGTGCTGCTCACTCTCTCTCTACGGGGTGCAAGTCCTAAACGTCCGCCGCTGGGAGCGCTGGTTCGAGAGGGAGCTCACCCTCTTATGATCATTACAGATGAAAGAAGGTCTCTCTATGGCCACACATCCGTACCATCCCTGGAAAGAATGTGTGAGGGGCAACCTCAGCCTCGACTTTGAGCAGGCCACATCTCCAACGCGTTTCGTCCCTCGGCATTCCGAGACTGAGACACAGAAACCAGTAAAGCCACTGGATCAGAAAGACAGCAAGGCACCTAGAATTTTCATAAAGGGATTACATATTTTCCTTAGTACAGGTTTCTCTAAAGATACGACACCCCCATTTAGTTCAGGGGTCTCCAAACTGTGGCTCAGGAACTACAATTCCCATCATGCCTAGTCATGTCTGTGAATGTCAGAATTTTACAATGCCTCATGGGATGTGTAGTTCTGCAACAGCTGGAGGGCCGTAGTTTGAGGATCCCTGATTTAGGTGAATAACCCCCAACCACAGACAAGTGTAGTACCTGAAAAAAAAAAAAATTGGCTAAGTGTATAATTCCAGGACAAGCTACCTCAGTCATCATGAATATTTCTACAATATATTCATCAAGCCTGCGAATCGCTTATTACCGAAAATTGATGTTTCCCCAAGACGCTCTTCAAACATATTTCAATGTGAGTCCTTTTGTTCCTGGAACACTCCACTAGACAGACAGACGGATCTAATAAAAGGCCAATGTTAGATGTGGTCTGCATGTTATATGACCTCATTGTGTTCCCGATCCTTAAATGTGGTAGGCTGCTCCACCGGCGCTGTCATTTCTATTCTGTCGTCAGAAGCTTATCTGTGGGAAATGGGGGGGGGGGGGGTGTTATTTTCTGATTGCTAACTTTGCCAGGTCTCATGTTTCTTTAATAGAGAAAATACCGATATCTGTATTTCATTTTACTGAAAAACACGCTGGATCAAATGAGGTGAAAAACACAAAAGAATTCGGGTTTCACTTCTCCAGATCTGTGTGATAACAATGGATACTTCAGCAGGGATAAAGATCCACATAAAGCAAGCCTGAGCTTTTCCCAAATGCAACCCCCCCCCCCCCCCGTCCATCCATCTATCCATCCATCCATCTATCCATCCGTCCGTCCGCCCGCCCGTCCGTCCATCCATCCATCCATCTGTCCATCCATCCATCTATCCATCCGTCCGTCCGCCCGCCCGTCCATCCATCCATCTGTCCGCCCGTCCGTCCGCCCGTCCATCCATCCATCTATCCATCCGTCCATCCATCCATCCATTCATTCATCCATCCATCCGTCTGTCCGTCCATCCATCCATCCGTCCGTCCGCCCGTCCATCCATCCGTCCGCCCACCTGCCCGTCCATCCATCCATCTATCCATCCATCCGTCCGCCTGTCCGTCCATCCATCCATCCATCGTTCCGCCTGTCCATCCATCCATCCATCTATCCATCCATCCGTCTGTCCGTCCATCCATCCGTCCATCCATCCGTCCATCCATCCGTCCATCCATCTATCCATCCATCCATCCATCCATTCATCCATTCATCCATTAATCCATCCATCCGTCTGTCCGCCCGTCCATCCGAAATGACGTCCCCTCCCGCTCACCCGGGTAACGATCGAGCTACTCCCGAGCCGCATCGGTCGTTACCGACGGAAAGCCGACCGTCGGCTTCAAACCACGGTACCGGGATGATGCCTCTAGCTAGAGGCATCATCCCGGTATAACCCCGCAAAGTTACCCGACGTACCGGTACGTCGATATGCGGTAAGTGGTTAATTCAATCCTTTTTACTAGTGATTTTATATACACTATATTGTTTTTTTCTTTATTTGCTATTTTTTTCCCCCACGAAAGTGTCCAATCACAGCCGGTCACATGTAAACGAGGAAGTACCATTTATCGGCTTTCCTCGTCTCCTGTGTGGCGAGGAGAGCCAATCAGCAGCTCCTCCTCAAAGGGAAGCCTAGGACAGGTAATCAGAGCACTAATCATCAGTGCCCTGATTACTGTAAAGTAACAAAACAGTGCCCATAAGTCCCCCCAAGCAATGCCCATCAGTGCCCACCATCAGTCCCTATAATGCTGTCAGTCAATGTCTGTGTTCATCTTTGCTGCCCATCAGTGCCCATCAATGCCACCTGTCAGTGCCCATCAGTGAGGCCCATCAGTGACCATCAGTGCAGCCCATCAGTGTTGCCTATCAGTGCCCATCAGTGCCACCTATTAGTGCCCATCAGTGCCACCTGTCAGTGCCCATCAGTGCCACCTGTCAGTGTCCATCAGTGCTGCCTTTCAGTGCCCATCAGTGCCGCCTATCAGTGCTAATCAGTGCCGCCTATCAGTGCCCATCAGTGCCACCTGTCAGTGCCCATCAGTGCCACCTATCAGTGCCCATCAGTGCCACCTGTCAGTGCCCATTAGTGCTGCCTTTCAGTGCCCATCAGTGCCACCTATCAGTGCTGCCTATCAGTGCTCATCAGTGCCGCCTATCAGTGCCCATCAGTGCTGCCCATCAGTGCCACCTCTCAGTGCCCATCAGTGCTGCCTTTCAGTGCCCATCAGTGCTGCCTATCAGTGCCCATCAGTGCGGCATATTAGTACCTCCTCATCAGTGCCATCTCATCAGTGACCATAAGTGTGGCATATTAGTACCTCCTCATCAGTGCCACCTCATCAGTGCCCATCAGTGCCACCTCATCAGTGCCCATCAGTGAAGGAGAAAAATTACTTATTTTTAAAATTTACTCACAGAAAATAAGAAAACCTTTTTTTTTTCAAAATTTTCTGTATTTTTTCTTTTTTTTTGTAAGAAATAAAAAACCCAGAAGTGATTAAATACCACCAAAAGAAAGGTCTGTTTGTGTATAAAAAAAATATAAAAATGTCATATGGGTACAGTGTAGCATGACCGTGTAATTGTCATTCAAAGTGTGAGAGTGCTGAAAATTGGCCTGGGCAGGAAGGGGGTGAAAGGGCCTGGTATTGAAGTGGTTAATGGGACGGCTGGTGATGCGGCAGTGACACAACAAGGTGAGGGATGTGGCGGCAGAAGGTGATTGGATGCCCGCTAACAGACGCTGCAATGATGGGTCTGAAATGACAGGTGCACTTTAAATGTAAGGACTTATTCTTGCTGGTAGTTACTGTGATATTGTATAAATGCATCAATGCAGAGCATGTTATCTCAGCTTGGATTCTTTAATGAGTTTACCAAAAATGTACATATTGCAGATTATACAGCCTCATGCTACATAACTAAGCTCCATTTCATGCTGAATAAACTAAATTATTAATATATCTTAAACCTAAGAATAGAGTTTTACTCCAAAAGGATTTTATTAACCACTTGTCTGACCACCAGCAGTGCATATACTGCGGCAGGTCGGCTCTGTCCCGCGAAACGACGTAAAAGTACGTTGCTTCGTGGGACCACGCGAGCGCTCAAGGGGAAGCTGTTCTACGGGTTTGGCGGCCCTGATCGCTCCCTGTGGAGACAGTACGCCGGTAGTGGTAAAAGGGTGAGCCTAGGGGGTGTTTTCTAACTGTATGGGGGAGGGACTTGTGGAATCAACATATAGAAGGATCACAGGAGCTCTGTGATCATTCCAGCGAGAAGAACGGTCAGCTGTGTTTACAACAGCCGACCGTCCTTCTCTCTCAGCGGGGAGCGATCGCGCTTGCCCGGCTGGCCCCATGCATCAGCATCCCCGCTGGCTAATGGGGAGGAGCGCTCCTGCAAACCGCCGTACAGGTACGTTGGTTCGCACAGCCGAGCCAGCCTGCCGCAGTATAACCGCAGTGGGTGGTCCGCAAGTTGGTAATTGCAGAGATCTTACCTAGAAAGGTTGCATGTAGTTGCAGTGTATTGCAGATTTTGGTAATTAACCACTTGCTGACCACTCACATTGAGCGTACTGCGGCAAAGTGGCTCGTTATCGTCCAGCGACGTAGACCTACGTCGCTGGACTCCTCCCCCCCTCTGCGGCGCGCGCGCGCCGCCGGAGGCTCGCCCCGCTGTATTCAGTCACAGCGGGAGTCGGGCCAGGGGAGGAGCGGTGGTGATCACCGCCGCTCTTCTCCGATCATCGGGGATCGAGTGAGGAAATCCGCCCGCTTGTGTAAACAAAGCGGGCGGATCTCCTATGTGACAGACAGGGACAGATTACAGGATTCAGCATAGCTGAACCTGCGATCTGTGTCTGTGTCACACAATCCCCTCCCCCCACACACGTCAGTAAGCATGAGGCATACATTTAACCCCTTGATCACCAATAAAGTTAACCCCTTCTCTGCCAGTGTCATTTTTACAGTAACAGTGAATATTTATAGCACTGATTACTGTAGTAATGTCACAGGTACCCCCAAAATTGTCAAAAATGTCAGTTAGGGGTCCGATCTGTCCGCTGCAATGTTGCAGTCCTGCTAAAAAAATCGCAGATCGCCGCCATTACTAGTAAAAAAAATAAACAATAAAAATGACAAATCTTTCCCGTAGTTGGTAAATGCAATAACTTTTGCGCAAACCAATCAAAATAAGCTTGTTGCGATTTTTTTTTACCAAACATATGTAGCAGAAAACAAATTGGCCTAAAATGTTAAAAAATTTAGATTTTTACTTTTTTTTTTGGGGGGGGGGGGGGGGAATTTCATATAAAAAATTTTGAAAAATATTGTTATTTTTTTTAAAAATTGTAGCTCTTTTTTTGTTTATAGCGCAAAAAATAAAAATCGCACAGGTGATCAAATACCACCAAAAGAAAGCTCTGTTTGTGAATTAATTTAATTTGGGTACAATGTCGCATGACCTCGCAATTGTCCGTTAAAGTAACGCAGTGCCGAATCGCAAAATATGGCCTAGTCAGGAATGGGGTAAAATCTTCCGGTCTTAAAGCGATTAAAAATACGCTCATTGAGAATTTTTTTGTCAAAGACGGGTAGCTAAATACATTTTGGCCTAAATATATGACAAAAATTGAATATATTGGATATTTTTTAACTGTCAAAGTAGAAAATGTCAATTTTTTCGCAACATTTTCACTCTTTTTTTATTAATATCGCAAAAAAAGAAAAGCGCAGAGGTGATCAAATACCACAAAAAAAGCTCTGTTTGTGGGAAAAAAAGGACGTAAAATTCGTTTGGGTACGGCGTTGCATGACCGCGCAATTGTCAGTTAAAGTCGCGCAGTGCCAAGTTGCAAAAAGTGGCCTGGACGTTAAGCAGGAAAATCCTCCGGTGGTAAAGTGGTTAATGGAATATAGTTTTGTTGAAAAGTCAAATTCATTAGATAGACTCCTCATGAATGCACCTTTATATGCTTTATGCACTTTATTAACGGACTTTATGGACTTTTATGGATGTTAATTTATGTGATTTTATTCATTTATCTCATATTTATGCATCTTATCAGTATTTTTAGTTATCACATTGGATTAGCAGTGGGATTCAGTGGGAGGTCATCACCATCCCTGCGCTACTAAAATTCCAGTCAAAGAGCCAGTTCTTTTTTGGTGAATTTTATTTTACATTCATTAGATAGATGAATACCTAAGTATGGGATTGTATTGTCTGACCAGATCAATGAAAAATTATTTTTAAGGGTATTTAATTCCGAGGAAGAAAAATGTATGGGAGGAGCTACTGATTTGCAAATATTAATCTTAAAGCCTGAGATATTGGCAAATTTATTAAGAATTTCTAAAAAGTTTGGGGATAGAGATTAATGGATTTGTCATTTATTTAATTTTATTTTTTTTTTTTTAAAGTTGTCAGAGTCACTTTAACCTCTTCTTCACAGTCCCCTTAGTGACAACACTAATTGTTTCATGGTAGCGGTGTCACCTCGTTTCATCATGCTGTGTCTCAGTGTAACTAAAGAGGGTTATTTAAAAAACAAACATCGGCATTCCTTTCCCAGCAGTGAATTCCTGGCACCAGCTAATGAAGATCCCGTGTCTCTGAAATGATACATTCCATTCCCCGCAATTATATTTACAATCCGTTACATTTCATGCCCCGGGGTGGCAGGCCAAATTGCGTTGCCATCATTTGCTGGTAAGTTATGTTGCGCGCACAGCGAACAATAACGCTTTCTTTGTCAGGATTGAACGGTGTGAAAGGTGTTGAAAATGAACGGAGATTTCCCTGTGGATGGGGGAAGTGTATCATCAAACCTGGCGATCGTTTTTTATTGTTATGACTGGGCAGTGATCATTGCATTGGATGTCAGTAGCAGGGGCGTAACTACAGGGTTTGCAACCGGGCCCTATGCTCCAGGGGGCCTGTGCAGCTCCCCTGTACACCTGGATATAGCGCAGGAAAAAAAATCGCACAGGTGATCAAATACCACCAAAAAAAAGCTCTATTTGGGTACAGCGCCGCATGACTGCGCAATTGTCATTTAAATCAACTAAGTGCCCAATCGCAAAACATGGCCTGGACATTAAGGGGGTAAATCCTTCCGGTCCAGAAGTGGTTAAAAAAAATAAAATAAAAAGGTTCTCTACTATAGAAAAATGGTTAACAGTCACCTTTCCAAATGCTTGCTCCTGGAATCTTTGCTACAGCAGCCCAATAAATCTTCACATCCGGAATGTATAGAAGTATTGAGTGTCTGCACCCCCTGCTGCGTGCTGTGGACTAACCTGCCTGTCCTTACAGCAATAATGAATTCTGTACTGCAGCAGGGGAAGAAGGAACCACAGCATTCAGCGCAGGGCCAGGCGTCCAACACGCCCTGAGATTGGACATGAAGATTCTCTAGGCAGTCTAAAGCCCCGTACACACGGGGTATGAGTGTCGGACGGCAGACATCCCAACCTGCAATAACTAATTTCAGGGAGGTGGCACTCTGCGCCCCCCCCCCACTCCCCCCCTCCCCCCACCAATTGAACAAACACAGCTAGAGGATGATGAAATGAAATGGAATCAGTATACAGAGGTTTACTTCTTCTGAGAGATATTAAAGGAACACTCTAACCACCATGACCACTTCAGTGGCTTGAAGTAGTCATGGTGGTAGGAGTCAGAAACACTGCACATGCTGGGATATTTACAATCATGCTTTACTGCATGCTGGTACTGCTGGTGGGTACTTCTGGTGGGTACTGCTGGCTGGTACTGCTGGCTGGTACTGCTGGTGGGTACTGCTGGCTGGTACTGCTGGTGGTTACTGCTGGCTGGTACTGCTGGTGGGTACTGCTGGTGGTTACTGCTGGCAGGTACTGCTAGTGGGTACTGCTGGTGGTTACTGCTGGCTGGTACTGCTGGTGGGTACTGCTGGTGGTTACTTCTGGCTGGTATTGCTAGTGGGTACTGCTGGCTGGTACTGCTGGTGGTTACTGCTGGCTGGTACTGCTGGCTGGTACTGCTGGTGGTTACTGCTGGCTGGTACTGCTAGTGGGTACTGCTAGCTGGTACTGCTGGCTGGTACTGCTAGTGGTTACTGCTGGCTGGTACTGTTGGTGGATACTGCTGGTGGTTACTGCTGGCTGGTACTTCTGGTGGGTACTGCTGGTGGTTACTGCTGACTGGTACTGCTAGTGGGTACTGCTAGCTGGTACTGCTGGTGGTTACTGCTGGCTGGTGCTGCTGGTGGTTACTGCTGGCGGGAAATGATGGCTCCTCTGAGACACATCAATGCTGGAGTATGAGGAGCGGTGCTGAAGGAAGCATACAGAGCCGATGCTTCCTGTATCTCTCCTCTCTCAGGCGGAGTGCATTTGATATCACTTCGCCTGTGACAGGACAGAGCCGGAACTACACAGGAAGCATAGGCTCTGTTCTGACAGCCGGGACATCGCGCGGCACTTGCGGGTGTCAGTGAGTCGCAAATCAAATGCGGGAGACTCCCGCACCTCGCGGGAAACTTGGGATCCCTGGGACGACATCAGCCAGTTCAATACAAAGCAGCCGGACCGGCTTCCATCAAAGGGGCAAGAAGGTCTGAAAAAGGTCTGCTGATTGGCATCCAATCCGTGGTCTCAGCCAAAACCTTTACGACCATTTTAACCACCCACGAACATATACTGCGTCAGAGCGGCCCTTTAGTGCGAAATCACATACCTCTATGTGATTTCTTTTTTAGGTCTGGGGCGCACACACGCTGCTGGCTACCCACTTCCGCTGTGATTGGACAGAGCGGGAGCCAATCAGTAGGTCCTATGGACCTGATGTTCACCGGCACTCAGCGATCGTATCCGGGAGAGGCAGAACGGCATGTAAACAAGGCAGACCTAACCAGGAACACGGATCTCTGTCTTCCCCCAGTCAAAGCACATGCGTGTGAAACATGTTGTCACGGCAACGTTCTCTTCATGCGTTCCAGGCTGTTTACAGTTCCGGCTTCAAGACTTCAGCCTTGCCTTCGTGTTGCTGATACGTCACGCGGTGAGCGCCGGCTGGTCCGGTTTGGTTCCCGTCTGCCAACGGCTTCCACGCAGCCTTTTGGATTGCCTCCCACCTTCAGCCCACTTGGGGTTTGGATCAGCTCATCCAGTGGACCTGCAGCCATTGCCGATTACCACCTGGATATATCGGTCTGGTACAGCATTGGTTTTTATGTACCCCATTGTATTATAAACTTTTACTTTCCTAAATAAATTTTTCTCCTCCTTGCTCCCTCCTCCTCTTTGCCCCCATACCCTTCTCTGGACAGACACAAGACCTGTGCACACCTAATTTTTTTGCATGTTAGTCTCACATCAAAAACGAAGAGAGGCGAGGATTAGGTAGAGGGACCTGGTAGTCACTCTTGGTGAAGATCAGTCGGATTATTTACATTCAGATGTGGGGAACCTCCACCTGTCTTGTTGTCTCTTTCCTTCTCTCTGGAGAATAATTATGGTTGCCAAGAGAGGCCCGGAGTAAAGGACAGAAGAGACATGGACGGAGGGCCGGCATGACAGGGGTTAAAGGGGTTTGGGACAAGGAGGAGTTTTCAGCCCAGTACGATAGAAAATATAAGTGGTGGGACTTTTAATTGGTGTTTTGGCCAGGAAGGGGTGGAGCTATAGGGAGAGGTCAAGCTAGGGGCCTCAGGAAGTCTTCAGTCGGAGGAAAGCTGCATTGGAGAATATTTCCCACCCTCCCTCCTATTTTCTTGTATTTTCTTGTATTTTCTTGTATTTTCTTGTTTTTTCTGACTTTTGGTTTTGCAGTCCACCACCCTTTTTTTTGTTTTTTGTTTTAACAGGAGCTTTTTTTCTTTTGGGGTCGTTCTTTGTTATGGCAGCAAGTGGGGTACAAGGTCCTGGTAAGTTAGTATGGTGCAAACTTATATTTGGTAGGGACCCGTCTGAGGTACGGCTCCCTGATCGTGCAAACTTATACTTGGTAGAGACCCATCTAAGGTACGGCTCCCTGATGGTGCAAACTTATACTTGGTAGAAACCCGTCTGAGGTACGGCTTCCTGATGGTGCAAACTTATACTTGGTAGGGACCCGTCTGAGGTACGGCTCCCTGATGGTGCAAACTTATACTTGGTAGGGACCCGTCTGAGGTACGGCTCCCTGATGGTGCAAACTTATACTTGGTAGAGACCCATCTAAGGTACGGCTCCCAAAGGGTGCAAACTTATACTTGGTAGAGACCCGTCTGAGGTACGGCTCCCTGATGGTGCAAACTTATACTTGGTAGGGACCCATCTGAGGTACGGCTCCCTGATGGTGCAAACTTATATTTGGTAGGGACCCGTCTGAGGTAGAGGTCCCTGATGGTGCAAACTTATACTTGGTAGAGACCCGTCTGAGGTACAGGTCCCTGATGGTGCAAACTTATACTTGGTAGAGACCCGTCTGAGGTACGGCTCCCAGAGGGTGCAAACTTATACTTGGTAGAGACCCGTCTGAGGTACGGCTCCCTGATGGTGCAAACTTATACTTGGTAGAGACCCGTCTGAAGTACGGCTCCCTGATGGTGCAAACGTATACTTGGTAGAGACCCGTCTGAGGTACGGCTCCCTGATGGTGCAAACTTATACTTGGTAGAGACCCGTCTGAGGTACGGCTCCCAGATGGTGCAAACTTATACTTGGTAGGGACCCGTCTGAGGTACGGCTCCCTGATGGTGCAAACTTTTACTTGGTAGGGACCGTCTGAGGTACGGCTCCCAAATGGTGCAAACTTATACTTGGTAGGGACCCATCTGAGGTACAGCTCCAAGAGGGTGCAAACTTATACTTGGTAGGGACCCGTCTGAGGTACGGCTCCCAGAGGGTGCAAACTTATACTTGGTAGAGACCCGTCTGAGGTACGGCTCCCTGATGGTAGGGCTGGGCGATTTTGCCTAAAAAAAAAATCTTCGATTTGTAAAGAAAAATTCAAGTTTCGATTGGATTTTCGATTTTTTTTCCAATGCACTTAAAAAATGACTTCAGACATCAGATATAGTGTCAAAAGTGCAATTTTTTTGCTATTTTAACTCCTCAAGAGTTAAAATGCGTAGAATCCCAAAACAATAGACTACTAGACATTAGACCACCTGAAACCAATGCTAAGGAAAAAGAGGAGGGACCTTGCCTGTCACATGGCCCCATAGAACACAGTTGAAAATGAGGCATATATGCTTTGCATTTTTTTAAATAGGTTTGTAGCGCTACCCCCTTGAGGGCTACTAGTTTTAAAAAAAGGTTCACCTTGTGTCTGCAGCCAGGCGGGTAGCATTCCAGCCCGGCAGCCAAGCAACCAGCATTTGTAACAGTCAACAGCAGTCAGAAAACAGTCAATGTAATTGTTGTTTTTATTTTTATTGGGGGATTTAAACTTTGATGGGATATGGGAAACGTCCAGGTTGCCAATAATCCATTAACTTTATACATTGAGGACCCTGTCTCTTTAGGTAATCCTTAGACTACCCAAGAGAAACCTCTCTTATGTGGCGCTGTCTCTTTAACAGTAAATCGTCACATACACTGCATCAACTGTATTTCCACTCCTCTTCCCACAGTCTCTAAATACAGAATCTCACAGTCCTAGGGGTGTAATCCCTTCTGGGATCTCTGGAAACTAGCTGGGCCCTGTGCCTGGCTGCTTCTTTCCCTTTTTCTGCCTATAGAGCTTTAAACGTACAGATGCCCCACTACCTCTGATCCTTGTTTCTAAGGGGAATGGTTGCTCACAGTACAGCTCACTGGGGTGCTTGCGCTTCACTAGCTTTAGGAATGCCAGCAACCAGTACTGACTGTGGCGAAGGAACACACACCTCAACCACACAGCCAGCCAGAGGCAGCACCCCCCTCCACCTGGGGGCCCCCTCCTGGCTCAGCACTCCATCTTTCCACATGACTCCCCAGCAAATGGCAGCCCCAGCAGTATTTCTGTTGTAAACAATATATACACAGCGGCGCCACCTACTAGCCACCGAACTCCCCACCACCGCACCTGGATGTGACGTCAGCTGCGGGGCGGGCGGTGCATCTGTACAGGCCGGGGCTGCGGCGCGCTGTGATAGGTAAAGTCTCCCCGGCCTGGATGTGACGTCGGCTGCCGGGAGAGGAAGCGGGCGGTGCATCTGTACAGGCCGGGGCTGCGGCGCGCTGTGATAGGTAAAGTCTCCCCGGCCTGGATGTGACGTCGGCTGCCGGGAGAGGAAGCGGGCGGTGCATCTGTACAGGCCGGGGCTGCGGCGCGCTGTGATAGGTAAAGTCTCCCCGGCCTGGATGTGACGTCGGCTGCCGGGAGAGGAAGCGGGCGGTGCGTCTGTACAGGCGCACCGCCCGCTTCCTCTCCCGGCAGCTGACGTCACATCCAGGCCGGGGAGACTTTACCTATCACAGCGCGCCGCACCCCCGGCCTGTACAGACGCACCGCCCGCCCCGCAGCTGACGTCACATCCAGGTGCGGTGGTGGGGAGTTCGGCTGCAAGGGAGAAAAAAGTATTATACAAAAAAACTCGAGTTTCCAAAAAAAAAACCGTTTCTAACTAAAAAATCGATAAATCGATTAAATCGATTTATCGCCCAGCCCTACCTGATGGTGCAAACTTATACTTGGTAGGGACCCGTCTGAGGTACGACTCCCAGATGGAGCAAACTTATACTTGGTAGAGACCCATCTGAGGCACGGCTCCCAGTAGTTGGTGTGTTGGTACCTGCGACTGGTTGTCTCCGAGCCGATGCTGTGGCGGCTGGAGGCCTAATTAAGTCGGACGCAGGTACCTCCTTCTTTGATGCCTACCGGGACCTTGAGGCTCCAGTAAAAAATTGGGTTTAACGTGTTATTTACCTGTTATGTATACAGTTTGTTAATAAAAGGCTGCTATGGCCATTTAACTCCAACCTGTGGTCATGTGGTTATTTATAATGGAGGAGGAGAGTGATGGTCAGAGCAGAATGGAGACAAATCATCTTTAATCCCCTAGTCATGATATTTGAACAGGATCCTTGGATGGAGTGTACACCCTTTTTATATGTTTGTTATACTTTTTTTCTGTTACGTCGTGTTTGCGTTGTAAGTCCCGGTTCACACTGAGGCAACCTGTGAGGCGACCTGGTCGCCTCACAGGTCGCCGTAGGTCGCCTCCCATAGGGAAGCTGCGGACCCGTTCTAATAGGAGCGACACAAGTCGCTCCGACTTAGAAAAAGGATCCGGAGCTTCTTTGGGGCGACCAGGAGGCCACCGCCATAGACTTCAATGTTATGAAGTCCGTGGCGGCCGCTCCGAGGTCGCGGCGCGCTGCTCGCACCGCGACCTCCGAGTAGCGTCGCTCGTATGTGAACGGGCACTTAATGTTCTTTCCTTCATGAACGTTGTTTTGTTTCTTTATTACTTCTGTACCCATTTGTAAATGATTTAAAATGAATAAAAACAATTTAAACACGAAATTTAAGAGGTTACTAAAGTTACGAAAATGTTTGTATGACAGAATACAACTTCGGAAGTGATGTAATGTGTTTATGTATTGTACCGTGTTTTTTTTTTTCTTTTCTGAGCAGGGGAGGGCTGGTAGCCTTGAACCTGGTGGGCAAGTCCAGTCAAGTGGCCCATTGAACCACCGAATCAGCTCATCATCCATGCCCACCTAGTTTTATAACCAGGGGCTGACCCTCAACTTTCGGCCCAGGGGGCAAGTACAAACCAGAGGCCCATGGTGCAGCAACTTTGGCCCTATTCCACTCTCCCTCTTCCTCGTCTCCTCCTGACCACCACTGCAGGCTGAAGCTCCGCTCCAGGTACTCTCTACTCACTGGCTGAATCCGGGTTCCCAACCAAGCAGTTGGGGGGGGGGGGATTAGGACAGTTCGGTCGGGGCTGCCTGGGGGAGGAGAGTTTCCAGTGGGGCATGGAACCAGCCTCTGCTCAGTCACAGTTTACACCATCCATGCTGAGGGGGGGGGGGGGGTGAGGCCTGCGCTCTGTCCTTGTCTTCATCCCGCACTCAGTAGGTCAGTGACGGGGACTTTTTAGTTCTTTTCACCAGGAATCCTTTAGGCATGTCTGTGGCAGAAGCGGTGCAGCCTTTTTACTGGGCATCAGAGTGGCCCAGGGGCCAATTACCCCCATGGCCCAGTCCTCCCCTGATTCTAAGCATGTGTGGTCTTGGTCCTCCAATTTTTTTCAGACAAATACTGCACTGATTAAATGAAAATGTTCGTTCTGGTATTGTACGAGAAACATTTTCATTTTTGTTCCCCTGGATAATTTTGCATAAACTGTCGTGATCGGCTCTTGAAAGCTGTGTACTAACGATCAAATTATAGGACGATTGCTTTGAAATCTGTATTTTTCATACAATTTTCTGATCGTGTGTTCTAGGCATTAGTCTACAATCTCCACAAACACCATTGCTGTTGCTCTGGTTACAGAGGAACAATAAGATATAGAATGAAGAATTCCAACCAGCAAAAAAAAGGTTCATTGCAACAATCACAGTGACCCCAAAGAAACCCAAATTGTTTATACTGGACAATGATCACCTATAGTCTACATCAGGGTTTCTCAACCAGGGTTCCGTGGAAGTCTAGGGTTCCTCCTGAGGTTGCTAGGGGTTCCTTGAGCAATGGGCTCTGGTTACAGAGGAACAATAAGATATGAATTGAAGAATTCCAACCAGCAAAAAAGGTTCATTGCAACAATCACAGTGACCCCAAAGAAACCCAAACTGTTTCCATTGGACAATGATCACCTATAGTCTACAGCAGGGTTTCTCAACCAGGGTTCCTCCTGAGGTTGCTAGGGGTTCCTTGAGCAATGGGCTCTGGTTACAGAGGAACAATAAGATATAGAATGAAGAATTCCAACCAGCAAAAAAAATAGGTTCATTGCAACAATCACAGTGACCCCAAAGAAACCCAAATTGTTTCCATTGGACAATGATCACCTATAGTCTACAGCGGGGTTTCTCAACCAGGGTTCCATGGAAACCTAGGGTTCCTCCTGAGGTTGCTAGGGGTTCCTTGAGCAATGGGCTCTGGTTACAGAGGAACAATAAGATATAGAATGAAGAATTCCAACCAACAAAAAAAAAGGTTCATTGCAACAATCACAGTGATCCCAAAGAAACCCAAACTGTTTCCATTGGACAATGATCACCTATAGTCTACAGCAGGGTTTCTCAACCAGGGTTCCTCCTGAGGTTGCTAGGGGTTCCTTGAGCAATGGGCAATTTCTGCCTCTCAGATAAGTTCCCAATGACACCATTGTTCCTTTTAGCTATCTGTAAGGGGGGTAATTATTCCCAATGATGAGAAGAGTAAGGAGCATTCTTCCCACTGACTGTCACACTAATGTATCAGGAGTTGTAGATTTTTCATTTTTAGCAGGGATTCCCAGAGACCAGAAATTTATTTCAAGGGTTCCTCTGTGTTGAAAAGGTTTAGAAAGGCTGATCTACAGGTACCTTAGAGCAAGTACAACTCAGCAGGACAGGAGGGTGTTTCAGGAGTCTTTGTCATGCAAGGAATAGAAAGCATTGAGGACCAGGTAACAATTCATGCTGGCAGGCTTTATGAAGGAATCCATGGGGAAACAGGTGTGTATTGAACTGCACAGGTAGGGAGCAGGTACAGGGGATAAAACCATGACCTGCAATGAGCAGGGGAAGACAAGAAAGTGACACAACAGGACATCTGATGAAAGAGAAGGTGGACCTTTCCAAACAATAAAGAGGACTTTAGGGATTATTTTAGTGGAGGAAACTGCAGGATTCCTGCCCTTTGGCAGAACTCCTTTTAATAGCTGAGCTGTAAAAATTCTAAATGGGATAAATCATCCAAATAACCTTAGAAAATTTCCCTGTTACGGTCTATAGAATAATGCTGTAAAACCAAACTTCTCACGGAAAAACTTGGAGGAGGTGAACCTTTCTTGCTTTATTCACTAGGTGAGCAGCTTAAAAATGAGGATCTCCACCATTGTCTGACAACCTTTTATATCCCCGAGCTTCTCTACGGTGTTTAAATTAACCACTTTACCACCGGAGGATTTTCCTGCTTAACGTCCAGGCCACTTTTTGCAACTTGCCACCGCGCGACTTTAACTGACAATTGCGCGGTCATGCAACGCCGTACCCAAAAAAAATTTACGTCCTTTTTTTCCCACAAACAGAGCTTCCTTTTGGTGGTATTTGATCACCTCTGCGCTTTTCATTTTTTGCGATATTAATAAAAAAATAGCAAAAATTTTGCGAAGAAATTGACATTTTCTACTTTTACAGTTAAAAAATATCCAATATATTCAATTTTTGTCATATATTTAGGCCAAAATGTATTTAGCTACATGTCTTTGACAGAAATATTCTCAATGAGCGTATTTTTAACCGCTTTAAGACTGGAAGATTTTACCCCATTCCTGACCAGGCTATATTTTGCGATTCGGCGCTGCGTTATTTTAATGGACAATTGCGCGGTTGTGCGACGCTGTACCCAAATTAAATTTATGTCCTTTTTTTCCCCCACAAATAGAGCTTTCTATTGGTGGTATTTGATCACCTGTGCGATTTTAAATTTTTTGAAAAAAAAAAAAAACAATATTTTTTACATTCTGATATATAACATTCCCCAAAAAAAAGTATAAATCAAAATTTTTTAACATTTGTTTTCTGCTACATATTTTTGGTAAAAAAAAATCGCAATAAGCGTATTTTGATTGGTTTGCGCAAAAGTTATCGCGTTTACTAACTACGGGAAAGATTTGTCATTTTTATTGTTTATGTTTTTTTTACTAGTAATGGCGGCGATCTGCGATTTTTTTTGCGGGACTGCGACATTGCGGCGGACAGATCGGACCCTTGACTGACATTTTTGACACTTTTAGGGGGACCAGGGACATTACTACAGTACTAAAAATATGCATTGTCACTGTAATAATGACACTGGCAGGGAAGGGGTTAACTTTATTGGTGATTAAGGGGTTAATGTATGCCTGGTGCTTACTGACGTGTGTGGGGGGGAGGTGACTGAGTGACACAGACACAGATCGCAGGTTCAGCTATGCTGAATCCTGTAATCTGTCACTGTCTGTCACATAGGAGATCCGCCCGCTTTGTTTACACAAGCGGGCGGATTTCCACACTCGATCCCCCGACGATCGGAGAAGAGCGGCGGTGATCACCGCCTCCCCTCCCCTGGCCCGACTCCCGTTGTGTCTGAATACAGCGGGGGCGAGCCACCGGCAGCGCACGCCGCAGAGAGAGGGGAGGGTCTGGTGACGTATGTCTATGTCGCCAGACAATAACGAGCCATTTTGCCACAGTACCAGCTCAGTGAGCGGTCGGCAAGTGGTTAAAGCAGTTGACACACACAGACCTAAGGGAACGTCTTTACATTTGTGTATTTTGCAGTGCGACACGGGGCACAGGACTATGCCGGGAAATGTGGAGAGTTTATAAAGTAAACCTAGTGAAGGACACCATGGAGGCAAGCTTAGCATACACATGACACACACTGATACAAATTCAAGGAAAGGGTTGTACATACACTATCTCACAAAAGTAAGTACACCACTCACATTTTTGTAAATGTAGCAGGATTTCCAGGCATTGGGCCTGATGTGGGTCTGCCATGGTTACCGGTGACACCTTCAGCCCATTTAAGCTGAATACCCAAGTGTGAGAGTTGAAAAAAATGACCATTCCAGCATCTTTGGTTTGTTTCGTTTATTTGATAATGGGGATGGGAGAAGGGAATGAGTGGGATCAGGGCCATCTTTAATGCAGGGCAAAAGGGGCAACTGCCCGGGGCCCAGTCATTGTTGTGGGGCCCAAAGCAGCTGCCCTTTGAGCCCTCATTGCCCACAAACTGTTGATACTTGGATTTGGGAGGGCCCAAGAAAATGTTTGCCCAGGGTCCTATCAATATTAAAGATGGCCCTGAGTGGGATACTCCTCTGGCTCAACTAGGTTTAACTGGGACTCTGTAAAGAAAAAAATGCCTGTTAGCGCTGTCTTGACGCCAACTGAATGCCGACCAATGCTTGCTGGTGTTTGAAAAATACTGACTTGCTGAACTTGTGCTTAAACTTGACTTTTGACACTCTGGTAAGCTCAAAAGTCCTATAACAGCTCCCTCCAGAACTTCACTGACTGAGGTAGCTCCTTGTAACTGCTTGTGCTGCTGCAACTCTCAACACTGCATGCTATACACTTGACTCTTCAGGGCCCTACCGCTGGCGCCCCCTTTACACATTCAGGGTCCTCTCACTAGGCACCCCCTCTGACACTTCAGTGTCCTCTCACTAGGCATCCCCTCTACACTTCAGTGTCCTCTCACTAGGCACCCCCTCTGACACTTCAGGGTCCTCTCACTAGGCACCCCCTCTACACTTCAGGGTCCTCTCACTAGGCACCCCCTCTACACTTCAGGGTCCTCTCACTAGGCACCCCCTCTACACTTCAGTGTCCTCTCACTAGGCTCCCCCTCTACACTTCAGTGTCCTCTCACTAGGCACCCCCTCTGACACTTCAGTGTCCTCTCACTAGGCACCCCCTCTACACTTCAGGGTCCTCTCACTTGGCACTCCCTCTACACTTCAGTGTCCTCTCACTAGGCACCCCCTCTACACTTCAGTGTTCTCTCACTAGGCACCCCCTCTACACTTCAGGGTCCTCTCTTTAGGCACCCCCTCTACACTTCAGGGTCCTCTCACTAGGCTCCCCCTCTACATTTCAGTGTCCTCTCACTAGGCACCCCCTCTGACACTTCAGTGTCCTCTCACTAGGCACCCCCTCTACACTTCAGGGTCCTCTCAGTAGGCACCCCCTCTACACTTCAGTGTCCTCTCACTAGGCACCCCCTCTACACTTCAGTGTCCTCTCACTAGGTACCCCCTCTGACACTTCAGGGTCCTCTCACTAGGCACCCCCTCTGACTCTTCAGGGTCCTCTCACTAGGTACCCCCTCTACACCTCAGGGTCCTCTCACTAGGTACCCCCTCTGACACTTCAGGGTCCTCTCACTAGGTACCCCCTCTACACCTCAGGGTCCTCTCACTAGGTACCCCCTCTACACTTCAGGGTCCTCTCACTAGGTACCCCCTCTGACACTTCAGTGTCCTCTCACTAGGCACCCCCTCTACACTTAAAGGGTCCTCCTACTAGGCACCCCCTCTACACCTCAGGGTCCTCTCACTAGGCACCCCCTCTACACTTCAGGGTCCTCTCACTAGGTACCCCCTCTACACTTCAGGGTCCTCTCACTAGGTACCCCCTCTAAACTTCAGGGTCCTCTCACTAGGCACCCCCCTCTACACCTCAGGGTCCTGTCACTAGGCACCCCCCTCTGACACTTCAGGGTCCTCTCACTAGGCACCCCCTCTACACTTCAGTGTCCTCTCACTAGGCACCCCCTCTACACTTCAGGGTCCTCTCACTAGGTACCCCCTCTACACTTCAGGGTCCTCTCACTAGGTACTCCCTCTACACTTAAAGGGTCCTCCTACTAGGCACCCCCTCTACACCTCAGGGTCCTCTCACTAGGCACCCCCTCTACACTTCAGGGTCCTCTCACTAGGTACCCCCTCTACACTTCAGGGTCCTCTCACTAGGTACCCCCTCTACACCTCAGGGTCCTCTCACTAGGCACCCCCTTTACACTTCAGTGTCCTCTCACTAGGTACCCCCTCTACACTTCAGGGTCCTCTCACTAGGTACCCCCTCTACACTTCAGGGTCCTCTCACTGGGCACCCCCTCTACACTTCAGGGTCCTCTCACTAGGTACTCCCTCTACACTTCAGGGTCCTCTCACTAGGCACTCCCTCTACACTTCAGGGTCCTCTCACTAGGTACCCCCTCTAAACTTCAGGATCCTCTCACTAGGCACTCCCTCTACACTTCAGGGTCCTCTCACTAGGCACCCCCCTCTGACACTTCAGGGTCCTCTCACTAGGCACCCCCCTCTGACACTTCAGGGTCCTCTCACTAGGCACCCCCTCTGACACTTCAGGGTCCTCTCACTAGGCACCCCCTTTACCGCTAGCTAGCTCCTGGATCCCTTGGACCTTCACCAGAGCGGTCCCCTCTCAGCTAGGCAGACCCCCAGGGGCAGTCAAGGTACTCACAAACTTGGAATGCTTTCCTGAAACTGGGCCCCCTCAACTCCGCTGGTCCTCGGCATACCGGATCCTCTCTGCAGCTCAGCTCAGCACTCTCTGCACTCTCAGGCAAGCCACCCAGAGCACCCGATCTTTCTGACAGGAGGAGTGACAGCCGTACTCTCTCTCCTGGGACTATGCTTCCCACCAAATACGCTGCATCATGTGCTCCCCTCAAACTTATACCCACTCCCAGAATCCTGTGCGGCAGAATCTGCCTTTCTGGGGTAGATACAGGCCTGAATGTGCCACTGATTGGGTTTCCTCCACTGCCCAATGAGAACCCTCTCATGGAGCCAGTGTGGAGACTCCCCTCTCAGCAGACACATCCGGGAGACATGACAGCCCAGCTGATAATCATGGCCCTGCTGTCAGGCAGCCAAGGCCCACTATACTTTTTCCTAGCACATATTTTTACCAAAAATATGTAGCAGAATACAAATTGCCCTAAAATGATGAAAAAATTAGATTTTTACATTTTTTTATTGGGAATGTTATATAGCAAAAAGTAAAAAAAATATATATTTTTTTTTTCAGAATTGTCAGTCTTTTTTTGTTTATAGCGCAAAAAAATCCCAATAAGCGTATCTTGATTGGTTTGCGCAAAAGTTATCGCTTCTACAAACTAGGGGAAAGATTTATGTCATCTTTATTTCTTTATTTATTTATTACTAGTAATGGCGGTGATCAGTGATTTTTTGCAGGACTGCGAACAGATCGGACACACTAGCCCCCACTAGCTGTCTAAAATTACAGGTATGTCGTTTCATTGGACAGAGCCGACCTGCCGCAATATAAGTACGGCGGTTGGTCGGCAAGTGGTAATTTAATTTTTGAACCACTGCATGGATGTTACCAGGAATCCCATAGGAGATTTAGGAAAGATTTCTAACTTGGTATGATACTTCTTCACTCAACATCATGCAAAATTATAAACAAACCCCTATATACAAGGCCTCTAATGTTTGTTTATAGCTGCTTCATGGGCCCAAAAAATAAAATAAACTGCCTGATTTTTGTATGTATAGGCCACAAAGGCTGGTGAAAGATTAAAAAAAAATAAAAATAAAATAAAAAATAAATAAAAAAAATAATTTACCTTTGAAAAAAAAATAAAAAAAAATAATAGTTTACCCTTAAGTGCATCTCACCAGTACTGCCTAAAAAATAAATAAATAAATAAATAACAAGGGAGCTTACAATATTAAAAGGAAGCGCCAATGGTCGTTACACAGTTTCCTTTGCAGTGTGCATGTTTGGATTCTTTTTCGATTAGTCCTCCAATCACTTCATCTCTCTTTTGAAAGCTCTTTTAATAAAATATTGTATGATACTTCTTCACTCAACATCATGCAAAATTATAAACAAACCCATTTATACAAGGCCTCTAATGTTTGTTTATAGCTTCTTCATTGGCCCAAAAAATAAAATAAACTGCCTGATTTTTATATTTATAGGGCAAAAGGCTGGTGAAAGATAAAAAAATAAAAAATAAATAATTTACCTTTAAGTGCATCCCACCAGTACTGCCTAAAAAAATAAATAAATAAATAAATAAAAAAAATAAATAAATGACAAGGGAGCTTACAATATTAAAACGAAGCGCCGATGATCGTTACACGGTTTCCTTTGCAGTGTGCATGTTTGGATTCTTTTTCGATTAGTCCTCTAATCACTTCATCTTTGTATTTATAGGCCACAATTCTAGTGAAAGATAAAAAAAAATAAAAATAAAAAAAATAATTTACCTTTAAAAAAATAAAAAATAAATAATTTACCTTTTAAAAAAATAAATAATTTACCTTAAGTGCATCTTACCAGTACTGCCTAAAAACAAATAAAAAAAAATGAATGTGAATAAAATAAACTGCCTGATTTTTGTATTTATAGGCCACAAGGCTAGTGAAAGATAAAAAAAATAATAATAATTTACCTTTAAAAAAAATTAAAAAAAAATATTTTACCTTTAAAAAATAAAAAAATAAATAATTTACATTTAAGTGCATCTCACCAGTACTGCCTGAAAAAAAAAAAAAAAAATGACAAGGGAGCTTACAATATTAAAATGAAGCGGCGATGTTCGTTACGCGGTTTCCTTTGCAGTGTGCATGTTTGGATTCTTTTTCGATTAGTCCTCTAATCACTTCATCTTTGTATTTATAGGCCACAATTCTAGTGAAAGATAAAAAAAAATAAAAATAAAAAAAATAATTTACCTTTAAAAAAATAAAAAATAAATAATTTACCTTTTAAAAAAATAAATAATTTACCTTAAGTGCATCTTACCAGTACTGCCTAAAAACAAATAAAAAAAAATGAATGTGAATAAAATAAACTGCCTGATTTTTGTATTTATAGGCCACAAGGCTAGTGAAAGATAAAAAAAATAATAATAATTTACCTTTAAAAAAAATTAAAAAAAAATATTTTACCTTTAAAAAATAAAAAAATAAATAATTTACATTTAAGTGCATCTCACCAGTACTGCCTGAAAAAAAAAAAAAAAATGACAAGGGAGCTTACAATATTAAAATGAAGCGGCGATGTTCGTTACGCGGTTTCCTTTGCAGTGTGCATGTTTGGATTCTTTTTCGATTAGTCCTCTAATCACTTCATCTCTCTTTTGAAAGCTCTTTTAATAAAATATTGCCTTGCTGAAAGTTTCTGGCAGATCAGTTGAGGGCAACTCATGTTTTATGCAGGGAATGTATGGAAGTTAAATTCTAAATAAATCAACATGTGAAGCTCGCCCTGCCAAATAATAATGACTCGCCAATTAGAAAAACAAGGAAACATCAGTTAACTTGAATTTACTTCTGAGCACGGAAACCCTGAAAATATATTCTTGTTTTCTTAGAAAAAGATCCAAAACACGAAAAGATATCAATCTGTGATTTTTCATGTTCAGCTGCTGTTATATCAACAACGGGCTCAGTTCGTGTACAACATGGTTATTTTTTGTTAAAAAAAAAAAAAAAAATTTGGAAGGAACTAATTATTGGTCCTTATGTTCATGGGCCTGGCAGGTATTGCCGTCTCAGGTCTGGATTGGACGATGTCCATTCATCCAGCAATGTTGGTCTGCTTGACACAAGCGTTGTTCAACAGTCATTGATGGAATCCTTACAGGGTTACATACAAAATATTTGTAAAGGGACTACTGATCCCTACAAGTGCTGTTCTTATGGCAAAGCAAGGAACGTAAAAGAACTTTTAGTGGCTTTTTCGATGGGCTTCTCACTTCACAATGGGAACACAAAAGCAGTTGGAAGTTGGCTGATGCAGCTAATAAGGAGGCCGACTGCAGGTCAAGAAGGAGGTCAACTGCAGCTCAAATGCTCATTGACGAAAGTCATTAAAGTGAACCTGAAATAGATAATGGAATGAGTTTCTATGTGATATGGGGAAGTTGGTTAGAGTTCAACTGGTCCTTAACATACATGAGACATATGGGTAATGAGAATCCTTCTCAGAGGATAATATCCTGTGAGCAGGTGGTCCCTTAGGTGGAAAATGTGTCTCCCTCCCCTCTCCCACCCCCACCATCTCCTTTGCGGTTGTTTTTTTTTTTTTTTTTTTTTGCACTAAAATTTAAGGATTTTGGATGAGGATTTTGTAATTTTTTTGGTATATTATTTATATATATATATATATATATATATATATATACAGACTATATATATATTATTATTATTATTATTATTATTATTATCAATTATTAAATATAATATAGTTACATAGTTACATAGTTACATAGTAGGTGAGGTTGAATAAAGACAATAGTCCATCCAGTTCAACCTGTGTAGGCATGTGTGGCTGTAATCATCTCCCATACCCCTGAATGTTCTGATCCTTGAGATGTAAGTCTAAGAGTCTTTTGAAAGCCACCATACTACCCGCAGAAACCACCTCTTGTGGTAGAGAATTCCACAATCTTGTTGCCCTAACAGTAAAGAACCCCCCGCGTTGCCTGAGGTTAAAACGCTTCTCCTCTAATCGCATTGTATGCCCTCGAGTCCTCATGCAATCCCTTCGAATGAACAGCTTTTTTTCTAAGCTGGGATCCCCATTAAGATATTTATAAATTGCTATCATGTCCCCCCTCAGACGTCTCTTCTCCAGGGAGAATAAATCGAGCGATTGTAGACGCTCTTCATAGTCAAGGTCCTCCAATCCCCTAATTAGTTTAGTTGCCCTTCTCTGGACTCTCTCCAGCTCCAACACATCCCTCCTGAGGACTGGCGACCAGAACTGGACGGAATACTCCAGATGCGGTCGGACCAGAGTTTTATAAAGTGGAAGGATTATAGTCTTATCTCTGGAATACATCCCTTTCTTTATGCATGCTAATATTCTGTTGGCTTTGGAAGCTGCCGCTTGACATTGCATGCTGTTTCCTAATCTATCATCAACCAATACTCCCAGATCCTTCTCCATTTTTGATTCCCCCAAGGGCTCCCCTCCTAACGTGTATTGTGATTTTATGGTTTTAGTCCCCAAGTGCAAAACCTTACACTTCTCCACATTAAACCTCATTTGCCATGTCGTTGCCCACTCTGTTATTTTGTCCAGGTCATTCTGCAGGATATCTGCTTCATGTTGTGAAGTTATTGCCCTGCCCAATTTTGTGTCATCTGCAAAAACTGATATCGAACTCCTGATCCCGTCCTCAATGCTGTTTATGAATAAATTGAACAAGGTTGGTCCCAGGACTGAGCCTTGGGGGACCCCGCTTACCACCTCAGACCAGTCTGAGTATGCGCTGTTTATTACCACCCTTTGGACACGCCTTTTTAGCCAGTTCCGTATCCAAGAGCAAACCCTGCTATCGATACCTGCAGACCTTATTTTATAAATTAAGCGCTTGTGGGGAACTGTATCAAACGCCTTAGCGAAATCTAAGTACACCACATCTACTGGTCTGCCCCTATCTAGCTCACAGCTCACCTCCTCGTAGAATGTAAGGAGATTGGTTTGACAAGAACGCCCATTTGTAAACCCGTGCTGGTTACTACTGATGATGTTGTTGTCCTTAGCAAACTCTACGATATAGTCCCTTATCATCCCCTCCAGAAGTTTACATACTACTGATGTCAAACTGACAGGCCTATAATTTCCCGGGATATGCCTCTGGCCCTTTTTGAATATTGGAATCACGTTAGCTTTCTTCCAATCCCCTGGTACATCTCCTGTCCTAATACTGTCAGCAAAGATCAGGAACAGTGGTCTCGATATAACTTTACTGAGTTCCTTGAGTACTCTCGGATGTATGCCATCCGGTCCTGGTGATTTGTTTGTGTTAAGTTTATCCAGCCTTTCCCTGATTTCCCCCTCTGTTAATAAAAATTATTATTATTATTATTAATATATTAATATTATATATATCTATCTATATATATATATATACACACAGAGGCGTAACTAGAACCTTCAGGGCCCCAGTGCAAGAAACAATGAAGGGCCCCCCGGACCCCTGGCCAGTGCCCTTCCCTTCAAGCCTGGGGCTCTTCCCACTGATCCTGGGGCCCTATACTCTTGTTGCGGGGCCCTTTATTATGGACCCTTTCACAAGTTCTGCAGTGGGCCCCCTTCCTGCCCTCTTGGGGTCTCCCCACGGTGGTGGAATGCCAGGGCCCGGTCGCAAGTGTGACCTTTGCGATCCTGGAAGTTCACCCACTGGTGTCAGTAGTTTTTATTCTTTGGTTTTTTAATTTGTATTATTTTTTATAATTTTGTTTAATTTTTTTACAATGTCACTGACTATGACTCTGTCCATTCAGAAAAGGAAGGAGCTGGTAGATGACATATTTACCGACCCCTCCCTGGTTGTGACACATCCCCTGCAGCAGCCGGCAGGAGAGGGGAGGGAGCACAGTGGTGGTGGGGGGGGGGGGGGGCCGGGGGAGCACACAGGGGCCCAAAGACAGCAGAACACAAGTGAACTGGATAGGAGGAGTGGCGAGGGCAGCATACGGAGGAACCAATCTCCTCCATTTTCCTCCTGCATAGAGGAGTCTCTATACAGACTCCTAATTACATTTCCAGAGCCTCTACTGCCCATTTAATCTATTTGAATGGAAGGGGTGGGGCTAAGTACTGTGAGGGGGCAGGGCAAAATCAAAACTATAAACCCCCCCCCCATATATATATATAGCATGGGCCTTGCCTCCAAGGGAGCGCTAAAGAGACTCAGGAATCAGTGTGATAACTATAAAAAGTCCCCCCCCCCCCCCCAATTTATTGCCTGGGCCTTGCATCCAAGGGAGCGCTAAAGGGACACAGGAATCAGTGTGATAACTATAAAATGTTACCCCCCCCCCCCCCCCATAGGTAACAGATTATGTTCTTCAGTTTTCCCAAAGAGAAGGTGAACAAGTTGGATCCAAAATGTTATTCATGGAAGTCCACACTGCCAATCTTCAATGCAATCTAATAGAGACTCCATCCCCCGTGGTGATCCCCAAAGCAGAGGCGCTTGAGGTCACGGCTTTATATATAGGTCACCCCCGCATGCAGGACCGCGCTTTTTATTTTCCAGGGCAGAGGAAACACAAACAACGCTTCTGTTTTTTTCCCTACATTTTATTTATTTTTGATGCTTGCATTCACCTTTAGGCAAGACATTAAAAATGTATCCGCGCTGCCAGTCACCGCGTGACCTCTGCCTACCCTACATACATACATACATACATACATACATACATACATACATACATACATACATACATACATGTGTCATACTTCTATTCCAGCCAAGAAAACTTTCCTACAAAGTCACTTTAAGACATTTTTTAACCACTTCAGCCACTTACCCACCAAAACCGATTCAATACCGGGCACTTTCACCCCCTTCCTGCCCAGGCCAATCTTCAGCGATGACGAAATCTGAATGGCAATTGCGCGGCTGTGCGACGCTGCACCCAAATTACATTTTTATCATTTTTTTTGAGACAGATAGAGATTTCTTTTGGTGGTATTTAATCACCACTGGGGTTTTTATTTTTTGCTAAAAACCAAAAAAAGAAAATGTTAAAAGAAAATAAGTTTTTATTCTTCACTGATGGGCACTGATGAGACAACACTGATGAGGTGGCACTGATGAGGAGGCACTAATATGTAGCACTGATGGGCACTGATTGATGGCACTGATGGGCACTGATGAGACAACACTGATGAGGGGGCACTAATATGTAGCACTGATAAGCACTGATTAGCAGCACTGAAGGGCACTGATAGGCACTGATGAGGAGGCACTAATATGTAGCACTGATGGGCACTGATTAGCAGCATTGAAGTGCACTGATTGATGGCACTGATGGGCACTGATGAGACAACACTTATGAGGAGGCACTAATATGTAGCACTGATTAGCAGCACTGAAGGGCACTGATTGACGGCACTGATGGGCACTGATGAGACAACACTAATGAGGGGGCACTAATATGTAGCACTGATGAGCACTGATTAGCAGCACTGAAGGGCACTGATTGACGGCACTGGTGAGGAGGCACTAATATGTAGCACTGATGGGCACTGATTGATGGCACTGATGGGCACTGATGAGACAACACTGATGAGGGGGCACTAATATGTAGCACTGATAAGCACTGATTAGCAGCACTGAAGGGCACTGATAGGCACTGATGAGGAGGCACTAATATGTAGCACTGATGGGCACTGATTAGCAGCATTGAAGTGCACTGATTGATGGCACTGATGGGCACTGATGAGACAACACTTATGAGGAGGCACTAATATGTAGCACTGATTAGCAGCACTGAAGGGCACTGATTGACGGCACTGATGGGCACTGATGAGACAACACTAATGAGGGGGCACTAATATGTAGCACTGATGAGCACTGATTAGCAGCACTGAAGGGCACTGATTGACGGCACTGGTGAGGAGGCACTAATATGTAGCACTGATGGGCACTGATTAGCAGCACTGAAGGGCACTGATTGATGGCACTGATGGGCACTGATGAGGTGGCACTGATGAGGAAGCACTAAAATGTGGCACTGATGAGCATTGATTAGCAGCACTGAAGGGCACTGATGAGACAACACTGATGAGGTGGTGCTGATGAGGAGGCACTAATAGCAGCATTGATGAGCACTGATTAGCGGCACTGGTTGACAGCACTGATGGGCACTGAATGGCAGTATTGGTTGGCATCATTGCTGAGCACAGACTGGCATCACTCCTATGTAAAAACGGCAGACTGCTGTTCTGTCACAGATGAATACAGGGATCCTGTGTTCCTGCTATTTAGGAACACAGATATCTGTGTTCATCTAGGGCAGGGTTTCTCAACCAGGGTTCCATGGAAACCAAGGGTTTCTCCTGAGGTTGCTGGGGGTTCCTTGAGCAATGGGCTCTGGTTACAGAGGAACAATAAGATATGGATTGAAGAATTCCAACCAGCAAAAAGGGTTCATTGCAACAATCACAGTGACCCCAAAGAAACCCAAATTGTTTCCATTGGACAATGATCACCTATAGTCTACAGCAGGGATCTCAACCAGGGTTCCTCCTGAGGTTGCTAGGGGTTCCTTGAGCAATGGGCAATTTCTGCCTCTCAGATAAGTTCCCAATGACACCATTGTTCCTTTTAGCTATCTGTAAGGGGGGTAATTCTTCCCAATGATGAGAAGAGTAAGGAGGATTCTTCCCACTGACTGTCACACTAATATATCATGAGTTGTAGATCTTTAATTTTTAGTAGGGGTTCCCCCGAGGCCAGACATTTATTTCAAGGGTTCCTCTATGTTGCAACGGTTGAGAAAGACTGATCTAGTGAGTCCATACCCCACACAGTTAAAAAGCACCCCCTAGGGACACATTTAACCCTTTGATCGCCCCTTGGGTTTAACCTCTTCCCTGCCAGTGTCATTAGTACAGTAACAGTGCATATTTTTAGCACTGGTCACTGTATTAGTGTCACTGGTCCCCTCAAAAGTATCAGTTAGGTATCCAATCTGTCCGCCGCAATGTTGCAGTCCCGCCAAAAATCGTTGATCGCCGCCATTACTAGTAAAAAAAATAAATAAATAAATGAAAATTCCATAAATCTTTCCCCTCGTTTGTAGGCGCGATAACGTTTGTGCAAACCAATCAAAATGCGCTTATTGGGAGGTTTTTTTTTTTTTTTTTACCAAAAATATGTAGCAGAATACAAATTGGCCTAAAATGATGAAAATTTTTTATTTATTTTTTTTTTTTTAATTGGATGTATAGCAGAAAGTAAAAATATTGTTTTTGTTTGTTTTTTCAGAATTGTCGCTCGTTTTTTTCTTTATAGCGCAAAACATAAAAATGGTGATCAAATACCACCAAAAGAAAGCTCTGTTTCTGGGCAAAGTAGGACATAGATTTTATTTGGATGAAGTGTTGCACGACCGCGCAATTGTCAGTTAAAGTAACGCAGTGCCGTATTTGCAAAAAATGGCCTGGTCATGAAGGGGGGCAAATCTTCCAGAGGTCAAGTGGTTAATGTTAATGAGAAGAGTGGGGGTGGTTGGGACTATTATATGGCCACACACACACACACCTTTGTAGGGTTCAAGATCTGGTGCTTGGCTTCCAAGCTTTGCAATGCATCATGGGAGGAGGAGGGGAGGACACACCCCTTGTGCAGGTGTTTAGGTGTGGTAGTAATAGAAGAGAGAGTGATGGGGGAGGGGAGGGGGATGAAAAGGTGACAGGGGCTCTTTAAGAACAGGAAGTTTTGGAAGGAAAATTCAGGAATGTCCTTCCGTCACCAGGCAATAGTGACAATACATGAGCCATAGTGACAAAACACAGGCAATGGTGGAAGTACATGGGCAATGGTGACAAAACACAGAAAATGGTGGCAATACACGGGCAATAGTGACAAAACAGGGGCAATGGTGGAAATACATAGACAACAGTGACAAAACACAGGCAATGGTGACAAAGCACAGGTAATGGTGGCAATACATGGGCAATGGCGACAAAACACAGGTAATTGTGGCAATACATGGGCAATAGTGACAAAACACAGGCAATGTTGAGAATACATGGGCAATGGTGACATAACACAGATAACGGTGGCAATACATGGGCAATGGTGACAAAACACAGATAATGGTGGCAATATATGAGCAATGGTGACAAAACACAGATAATGGTGGCAATACATGGGCAATGTTGACAAAACACAGATAATGGTGGCAATACATGGGCAATGGTGACAAAACATGGGCAATGGTGGCAATACATGGATAATAGTGACAAAACACAGGTAATGGTGGCAATACACTGACAATAGTGACAAAACACAGGTAATGGTGGCAATACATGGGCAATGGTGACATAACACAGGTAATGGTGGCAATACATGGGCAATAGTGACAAAACATGGGCAATGGTGGCAATACATGGGCAATGGTGACAAAACACAGGTAATGGTGGCAATGCACAGGCAATAGTGACAAAACATGGGCAATGGTGGCAATACATGGGCAATGGTGACAAAACACAGAAAATGGTGGCAATACATGGGCAATAGTGACAAAACACAGGCAATGTTGACAATACATGGGCAATGGTGACAAAACACAGGCAATGGTGGCCAGGACATGGATTATTGAAACCGTGTCCTGTGGTCTGATGAGACCAATATAAACTTATTTGGTTCAGATGGTGTCAGGCGTGTGTGGTGGCAACCAGGTGAGGAGTACAAAGACAAGTGTGTCTTCCCTACAGTCAGTCATGGTGGTGGGAGTGTCATGGTCTGGGGCTGCATGAGTGCTGCCGGCACTGGGGAGCTACAGTTCATTGAGGGAACCATGAATGTCACCATGTACTGTGACATACTGAAGCAGAGCATGATCCCCTCCCTTCAGAGACTGGGCCACAGGACAGTATTCCAACATAAAGACCCCAAACACATCTCCAAGACGACCACTGCCTTGCTAAAGAAGATGAGGGTAAAGGTGATGGACTGGCCAAGCATGTCTCCACTCCTAAACCCTATTGAGCATCTGTGGGACATCCTCAAACGGAAGGTGGAGGAGCGCAAGGTCTCTAACATCCACCAGCTCTGTGATGTCATCATGGAGGAGTGGAAGAGGACTCCAGTGACAACCTGTGAAGCTCTGGTGAACTCCATGCCCAAGAGGGTTAAGGCAGTGCTGGAAAATAATGGTGGCCACATAAAATATTGATAATTTGGGCCCAATTTGGAAATTTTCACTTTAGGGGTGTACTCACTTTTTTGAGATACTGTGTGTATTCAACTAGAATAGAAAGGTTTTTTTTCTACTTGACAACAAAAGAATGCTATAGAATCTCATGTTGTGGAGTCACTCTCGATACCGTTGTCCTAAAGGGGAACTAAAGTTAAAAATTAAAATAAAAAAATTGCGAGCTGCCCGGCTCTTTATGGCTGAAGACACAAGCAATGTTTTTTCTGCACTAAAACCGACTTAACCGCCTGTTTGCAGTTTTGTGTAAAATGTAGACTGAGCGACGCATGCCCATCTTTTTATACATTCCCAGCATGCCTTAGCATTGGGATAAATGAAAGAATATGCAAACCCAACATTTCACATTCCTGATACAGCAGGTAAAATAAGCATTGAACATGTCACCATTTTTCTAGGTAAATATACACTATAGTACCAAAAGTATTGGGACGCCTGCCTTTACACACACATGACCTTTAATGGCATCCCAGTCTTAGTCCGTAGGATTCAATATTGAGTTGGCCCACCCTTTGCAGCTATAACAGCTTCAACTCTTCTGGGAAGGCTGTCCACAAAGTTTAGGAGTGTGTCTATGGGAATGTTTGACCATTCTTCTAGAAGAGCATTTGTGAGGTCAGGCACTGATGTTGGATGAGAAGGCCTGGCTTACATTCATCCCAAAGGTGTTCTATCGGGTTGAGGTTTAGAACTCTGTGCAGGCCAATCAACTTCCTCCACCCCAAACTCGCTCATCCATGTCTTTATGGACCTTGCTTTGTGCACTGGTGCGCAGTCATGTTGGAACAGGAAGGGGAAGTCCCCAAACTGTTCCCACAAAGTTGGGAGCATGAAATTGTCCAAAATGTATTGGTATGCTGACGCCTTAAGAGTTCCCTTCACTGGAACTAAGGGGCCATCCCAACCCCCTGAAAAACAACCCCACACCATAATCCCCCTTCACCAAATGATTTGAACCAGTGCTCAAAGCAGGATCCATAAAGGTCCATAAAGACATGGATGAGCCAGTTTGATGTGGAGGAACTTGACTGGCCTGCACAGAGTCCTGACCTCAACCCGATAGAACACCTTTGGAATGAATTAAAGAGGAGACTGTGAGCCAACCTCACAAATGCCCTTCTGGAAGAATGGTCAAACATTCCCATAGACACTCCTAAACCTTGTGGACAGCCTTCCCAGAAGAGTTGAAGCTGTTATAGACATTGATATTGACATTTTTAACAATTTCATGCTCCCAACTTTGTGGGAACAGTTTGGGGACGGCTCCTTCCTGTTCCAACATGACTGCGCACCAGTGCACAAAGCAAGGTCCATAAAGACATGGATGAGTGAGTTTGGGCTGGAGGAACATGACTGGCCTGCACAGAGTCCTGACCTCAAACTGATAGAACACCTATGGGATGAATTAAAGAGGAGACTGCGAGCCAGGCCTTCTCATCCAACATCAGTGCCTGACCTCACAAATGTGCTTCTGGAAGAATGGTCAAACATTCCCATAGACACTCCTAAACCTTGTGGACAGCCATCCCAGAAGAGTTGAAGCTGTTATAGCTGCAAAGGGTGGGCCAACTTAATATTGAACCCTACGGACTAAGACTGGGATGCCATTAAAGTTCATGTGTGTGTAAAGGCAGGCGTCCCAATACTTTTGGTAATATAGTGTATATTGTTTTGTAGGAGAATATCTTTAATATTCATTCAGTCTTTAGTGTAGAGCTTTGTACATGGGCTGTCTGCCATTTACACCACTAGAGGCATTTTGAGGCCTAGGTTACCCCCGAGCCTAGACATTCTAGTGATGCCACAACCCCAGAGAACTGGTAGACTTCATTCTGCCCAAGTAACGGCACAGTCCGGCAAAGAGATGGCCTCATATAGTCAGCAAAGAGACATCCCAATCCAGCAAAGAGATGGCCTCATATAGTCAGCAAAGAGAAAGCCCAATCCAGCAAAGAGATGGCCTCATATATTCAGCAAAGAGACATCCCAATCCAGCAAAGAGACATCCCAATCCAGCAAAGAGACATCCCCTCCACTGCATCGGTTTACTCTGCGGCCGCCCTGCTTTAGCAATTGCTAGTTACTACAGCAGCAACAACTCAATCTGGTTGGTTTGGCCTAGGCGGCCGGGCCCCTCAGGACGCTTGGGCCCCCTACATGTGCATGGGCTATCCCCCCCTGATGGCAGCCCTGGTCACATGCACCCGGGGCAGAGATTACAAGTGGCTGTGCCAACACATATTGTGCAGGCATGGTGCAAAAAAAATGTAAAAATAGTAAACTAGTAAACTGTGTTTACTATGCTTCAGTTAGTGAATGAGCAGGAAACCTCAGAGCGCTTCCTATTCATTCATCTGTGCAGCTGAGGCTACAGAGAAAGGGACTGATAAATCTGTCCTGTCACTTTCGGCCCTGTCAGGTAAGCTGTATGGGGCCCCGTGATTTCTAACAGGAGCCCTGGGCTTTTTCATCAGCATTCTAATAACCATGGGCATTCGCAGAACTTGTTTCAGGAGGGGGCATCATTTTAAGGTCACCCATGCTCCTCCCCTTTTTGCCCCCATAGATCCCCCTTTAGAGCAGGCCAGGCCAGGGTCCCCCATAGATCCCCTTTAGAGCAGGGTCCCCATAGAGGCCCCTTTAGAGCAGGCCAGGGTCCCCATAGATCCCCTTTAGAGCAGGGTCCCCATAGATCCCCTTTAGAGCAGGCCAGGGTCCCCATAGATCCCCTTTAGAGCAGGCCAGGGTCCCCATAGATCCCCTTTAGAGCAGGGTCCCCATAGATCCCCTTTAGAGCAGGCCAGGGTCCCCATAGATCCCCTTTAGAGCAGACCAGGGTCCCCATAGATTCCCCTTTAGAGCAGGCCAGGCCAGGGTCCCCCATAGATCCCCTTTAGAGCAGGGTCCCCATAGATCCCCCTTTAGAGCAGGCCAGGGTCCCCATAGATCACTCTTTAGTCTTACCTTTTCACCTATATTCCCCATGCTACCAGGTTCTCCTGCACCACCAGGTACTCCAGGCTCTCCCTGCAAAGAATATATAAATATATATTTATATATATATATAGCCACTATGACCCCCTTTAGAGCAGGCTAGGATCCCCATAGAACCCCTTTAGGGCAGGCCAGGCCAGGGTCCCCCATAGATCCCCATTTAGAGCAGACCAGGCCAGGGTCCCCCATAGATCCCCCTCTAGAGCAGGGTTCCCATAGATATTCCCCTCTTAGAGCAGGGCAGGAAATTTCCAGGGGGGGGGGGGCACTTGCCCCCACCTTGTGGACGCCCATGCTAACAACACCAATCTCTGGATAGCGCTGTTCCCTTTCTTTGGTTATTTGTTGACTGGTTATCAATAATCAACTTGACAGCAGCACTGATTTGGTCTAAAATTCCTACAGTAAAGGGGCCGCAGGGTTAGCGCTGGAACTTTTGTTGCAACTTTACCTTGTATCCCGGCCCATCTAATATCAGTGATAAAGACTGGACTAGATAGCATGCCCAGGTGAACCGACTGGTTTGCAGTGTTGGCTCAGACTGGTTTGCAGTGTTGGGTCAGACTGGTTTGCGGTGTTGGGTCAGACTGGTTTGCAGTGTTGGGTCAGACTGGTTTGCGGTGTTGGGTCAGACTGGCTTGCGGTGTTGGGTCAGGCTGGCTTGCGGTGTTGGGTCAGACTGGTTTGCAGTGTTGGGTCAGACTGGCTTGCGGTGTTGGGTCAGACTGGCTTGCGGTGTTGGGTCAGACAGATTTGCGGTGTTGGGTCAGACTGGTTTGCAGTGTTGGGTCAGACTGGTTTGCGGTGTTGGGTCAGACTGGCTTGCGGTGTTGGGTCAGGCTGGCTTGCGGTGTTGGGTCAGACTGGTTTGCAGTGTTGGGTCAGACTGGCTTGCGGTGTTGGGTCAGACTGGCTTGCGGTGTTGGGTCAGACAGATTTGCGGTGTTGGGTCAGACTGGCTTGCGGTGTTGGGTCAGACTGGTTTGCGGTGTTGGGTCAGGCTGGCTTGCGGTGTTGGGTCAGACTGGCTTGCGGTGTTGGGTCAGACAGATTTGCGGTGTTGGGTCAGACTGGCTTGCGGTGTTGGGTCAGACAGATTTGCGGTGTTGGGTCAGACTGGCTTGCGGTGTTGGGTCAGACTGGCTTGCGGTGTTGGGTCAGGCTGGCTTGCGGTGTTGGGTCAGACAGGCTTTCAGTGTTGGCTCAGACTGGTTTGCAGTGTTGGTTTTACGTGTGAAATGTCTCTGAAGCTTTTATCAGCACAGGGCGTCTTTTCTTAGAGATAAATGCATTATAATGGCACCTGCAATAAAACACTTTAAATGCCCCGACGATTCTAAAACATTACCTGCAGGCTATAGCTAAGTTATTCCACACCTTCCATTATCTTTTCATCGCTCTGCTGTTAAGGTTGTAAGGGGCAGAGTAGACACTGCAGGCCCCTGAGGCTACACCACCAACCACCTTACCACCAACCCTACTGAGATCCTCCTCAGGTCATTGGACCTCATCATACTTGCACAGAGGCTGGACGGTCCCATCGGGCCGATCCTCGCAGAACATCTCGTCAACAATCATCTGTCCCCTTTCTGCGGATTGACAGGTATGTACCTGAGAGGTCACATAGTAGCCACAGGCCATGTCTTTTCAAAAAAATGGTCAACTAAAGAAAACTTGCCCGAGCAGCAATCTTCTCCTGAGGCCACCTTGTCCTCATTTAGAACATAATGAGCTCAGCTCGGATTGTCATTCTTTATCTCCCCCCCCCCCCCCCCGAAGGTGAAACAATGAAGTTGCGAAAGGAAGAAAACAAATAGTAAAGTTTTAGAACGATCGGGACCCCGAGTGCCCTTCTCCTTTTGTTGCTCGCTCACTCCACCTGTCTTTCAAACGGGATATAGAAATGAACAAGTGCTTTAAAGACGCTGAAAGCAGCAGGTGTTTCCGATTTCCTCGCGGAGAGTACAGTGTATTGTTTTGCTTTTCACCCTTCCCTGCTAGAATGTTGACTCTTTTAGCGTGCACCTGTCATATAATAGAGGATGCAGCTGCCGTCGAACTACAGGACTCAGCATGCTCTGTTGCTGGATCGGATATACTGCAGGCTTAAGACATCTGAAATTTAATTTTTGACAGAGCCATGTTACCGAATGGACACCTGCCCAGCAACCGAGTCCCGATTCCCCTGTGCATCCCGCCGCTGAACTTAGCAGGTGGCAAGCGCCTGTCGGCCCTGCGCTGCTGTCAGGCCACTTGGGCCGTGGAAGGAGAGCCTACAACTGCAGGAATGCCTGTCCGCCTCCATGGGAACAGGCACCCACAGGACAGTCGGGTCTGACTCCCGTCCGTGTGTGTGTGTTCATCGGACCCAGCTGCCGAACTTAGCAGGTGGCAGACGCCTGTCAGCCCTGCGCTGCTGTCAGGCCACTTGGGCCGTGGAAGGAGAGCCCACAACTGCAGGAATGCCTGTCTGCCTCCACAGGAACAGGCGCACACAGGACAGTCGGGTCTTACTCCCGTCCGTGTGTGTGTTCACCGCACCCAGCCGCCCAACTTGGAAGCTGTCATTAGCCTGGCACTGCTGTACCAATAAATATCGCCTTATCAATAATTAGCATTTTTATTCTCATGGGAGATTGTGTAGGCGGGGCCCCAGTGCACTGCATTGGCCAGGGGCCTATAATGCTCTTAAGATGGCACTGATTTCTGATCAGTTATTTTATGGTTGCTGCACAAATTAGAACCCCCCCCCCAATACTACTTGACCGCCTGATTTTAACAAAGCGGTCATACTGTTTAGCAGGGCTGCTGTTAGAAGTCACGGGGCCCCATACAGCTTACCTGACAGGCCCCTTCCCTAGCCGAAAGTGACAGGACAGATTTATCAGTCCCTTTCTCTGTAGCCTCAGCTGCACAGATGAATGAATAGGAAGCACTCTGAGGTTTCCCGCTCATTCACTAACTGAAGCATAGTAAACACAGTTTACTATGCATCAGTGACAAATGGACACAGGAGTGACTGGTACTGATAGCACACTGTGCTCATTCAGGAATGGAAAGGACCAGTAAATTACATATTTACCTGTCCCTTCCCCCACTCTCTATACTGAAACATCCCCCTGTGTGCCCACAGCAGAGAGGAGAGGAGGGAAGCCAGCAGCGCTGCGGGGGAAAGGGGTCCTGGACAGCAGATGGAGGGGGTGCATGTGCTAGAATCAATCCCCTTTCAGTGAAGCTGGAGGGAGTAAAGCCCCATACACACGTACCGATTGTCAGCCGAACGATCGGCCGTCTTTTGTCCTGTCGGCTGAAAAGTGCTAAAAGACTGCACACGAATTTTGTCGGCCAACAACAGCCGACTGCAGAAGTGATGTCATGTGATATTTAACTTTCCGTGTGTTTTTTCTTTTCTGAGCATGCCCAGTCTTGCTAATCTGCTGTTTGTCTGCACGCCAGATTCTGTTCGGCCGAAAATTCGCTGTCGGTTGTCGGAAGCATCATACTAACAAGCCGACAATCGGCCGATCGTTCAGCGGCCTAATATTTACGGCCGACATTCGGTACATGTGTACGGGGCTTTAGAAGAGGAGAAGCTGGCAGCACTGCGGGGGGAGGCAGAAGAGGATCGGTGTCTGCAATAGACAGTACAGCTGGACCTCCTGCTCAGCAGGTGCCTGGGCCCCCCTTTTGAACTGATGGGGTCCGGGCCCAGTGCAGGAGGGCTGTCTGTAATGCCTTATCAGCTGTCCTGCTGTTTAGCGACCTATTTTTTTGGCCCCTATTGGACAAGTACACTTAGGCCGGCCCTACATGGGTCTAATCTCTAAAGAATTTTCTTTTGAAAATCGAATCTAAGAATTTTCGTTCGAACTTCGCGCCATTGGTGGGCCGCAGCCACAGCCGATTTTCGTGCAACCATAGAATTCGAGTGATCAGGCATGTTGGAAATGTTTTGAAAAACGAGTGATTTTCTAACGGATGGGAGAATAACACAAGAAATAAAAATGGAAAAGAAATGCGTATGAGTGCAAGAAAAGAAAATTCCCAGAAAGAAAAGAAGATTCCCGGCCACGAAAATTCTTTTCTGTAGCAACAAGAGGTGAAATTGAAGGCTTGGTTGGTCGGATTTCGAAATTAATGGTGGCGCCATCAGATCACAAAACGCGCAAAATTTCTGATTTTTGATAGAAAATTTGGTCGGAATTCGACCTGTGTAGGAATTTTCGTTTGAATTTTGCACCATTGGTGGGCAGCAGCAACAGACGCTTTTCATGCGACCATCGAATTTGAGTGATTGGGCATTTTAGAAATTTTTGGAAAAACCAACAATTTTCTAATTAATGATGGGAGAATCATGTGAGAAAAATAATCGAAAAAGAAATGCGCAAGAAAAGAAAATTCCCTGAAAGAGAAGAAGATTCCCAGCCACAAAATTTCTTTTCTGTAGCAACAGGAGGTGAAATTGAAGGCTTGGTTGGTCGAATTTCAAAATCAATGGTGGCGCCATTGGATCACAAAATGCACAAAATTTCTGATTTTTGAAAGAAAATTTGTTAGGAATTCCACCCATGTATGACTTCCATTATTCAGGGGTTGATTTACTAAAACTGGAGAGTGCAGAAACTGGAGCAGCTGTACAAGGGAGCCAATCAGCTTCTAGCTTCAGCTTGTTCAAGGAAGCTTTGACTAACCTGGAAGCTGATTGGTTTCTATGCAGCGCTGCACCAGATTTTGCACTCTCCAGTTTAAGTAAATCAAATCCACTGTGTATGGATAAAGGCTCCATTCACACCTGAGCATATCGTATTCATGCATTTTTTCGGGCCTTTTTTAAGGCGTTTTTTGCAGGTGTTTGGAGGCAGGCATTGACATCTAACAAAAATGTACCCTGCCAAAAAAGAAGCTTATGAAAGCTCAAAGTATGATTTTTTTTTCATGCATTTTTTATTTTTATTCTTTATTATTTAGCTATCCAACTCTCCCTTTTAGTCTCCATTCACACCTGAGCTATCGTATTCAGGCGGTTTTTTTTTTGGGCAATTTTCAGGGGGGTTTTTTAGCCTTTTTCAGGCGTTTTTTGCAGGTGTTTGGAGGCAGGCATTGACATCTAACAAAAAAACACCTGTAATCTGCCAAAAAAGAAGCTCATGTACTTTTTTGAGCTTCAGGCAACAAAACGCTCAGATGGAAACAGGGGCCATTGAAATGAATGGAATTTTGCTTGTTGGGCGTTTTGAGACTTCAGAGATGAGCGTTTTACGAGCTGAAAAACGCTAAGGTGTGAACAGATAGGTACATAGAGACAGGTAGATAGAGGTGAACTGTGTCCAAGTCTACAGACAATGAGAAGGGATCTCAACAGCCATTATCATATGAATGTGCCCCTAAATCCAAGAGGGCCCTTGTGCAACTGCACAGTCTGCTCAAATGGTTTATCTTCCCTTAGTACCATTCAGAGATCAAAGTATGAATTTTTTTTCATGCATTTTTTATTATTATTATTTTTTTATTATTATTTAGCTATCCGACTCCCACTTTTAGTCTCCATTCACACCTGAGCGTATCGTATTCAGGCGTTTTTTTTTTTTTTTTTTTTGGGCAATTTTCAGGTTTTTTTTTTTTTTTTTTTTGGCGTTTTTCAGGCGTTTTTGGCAGGTGTTTGGAGGCAGGCATTGACATCTAACAAAAACGCTTATAACCTGCCAAAAAAAGAAGCTCATGTACTTTTGTGTGCTTCAGGCGACAAAATGCTCATATGGGAACAGGGGCCATTAAAAAAAAATAAATGGGATTTTGCTTGTTGGGCGTTTTGAGTCTTCAGAGATGAGCATTTTACGAGCTGAAAAACGCTCAGGTGTAAACAGGTAGATAGATGTGAACTGTGTCCAGGTCTACAGACAATAAGAAAGGATCTCAACAGCAATACCTTATGAATGGGCCCCTAAATCCTAGAGGGCCCTTGTGCAACTACACAGTCTGCTCAAATGGCTTATATGCCTTAGTAACTTTCAGAGACCAAAGTATGAATTTTTTATTTATTTTTTATTTTTTTATTATTTAGCTATCCGACTCCCCCTTTTAGGCTCCATTCACACCTGAGTGTATTGTATTCAGGCGTTTTTTTTTTTTTTTTTAATGTTTTTTTTTTTGGGGGGGGGGGGGCGATTTTCAGCCTTTTTTTTAGGCGTTTTTTGCAGGTGTTTGGAGGCAGGCATTAACATCTAACAAAAAACGCTTGTAATCTGCCAAAAAAGACGCTCATGTACTTTTTTGAGCTTCAGGCATTTTGCTTCAGGAGAGAAAATGCTCAGATGTGAACAGGGGGCCATTAAAAAATAAATGGGATTTTGCTTCTTGGGCGTTTTGAGACGTCAGAGAGGAGCGTTTATATAATGAAATATACTCAGGTGTAAAACTGGGCCTTAGGGCTGACATTCTTATACCATTTTTGCTTTTAATAACATCCCATAAGTATAAAAAAATAGAAACATTGTATTTATAAATTAATTTTTTTTTTTATTTATTGAATATCAATAAAATTGTGTTTATAAAAAAAAACGTTTCAACAGTACAAAATGTGGCAGATAAAAATATAAATACCAGTGTACCTTTCAAAATGTAAACATTTCTTTTGTAAGGATTATGTATAAAAAAGAAAATAAAAAATCATTAAAAAAAAAAAAGAAAAAGAGAGAATGTACAGATGCTAAAAAATGCATTCAACTGACACCTGTCAATACACATAAATATATATATATTTTTTTTTTTTTGTATTCCTGCTGGTTCACCTGTCTGCGGGCTGACTTGCACAATCATCCATTGTATGGCCTGACAACTGCCCGCTATTAATCTGAGCGCCCGTGAAAGGCAGTTGTTTTAAAGAGCTGTATATTAACAGGTGCTGGAGAGCTTTGTAAACACGATTGTTATTTGGTAACAGCGACAAGCTCTCGCTTTCCTGACCATTGTTCTCTAAAGATCCATCATTGTCCCGCATCCAAGCAGCTGCCCTGTAAAGTGTGATATTATTATTGCATAGTGACACCTTTTGCTGAAAAGTACTTGCCTTGCATATATTTATATATATACATGATCAGAAAAATAAGACACTTTTTATTCTAACACTTTCATTCTGTCCTTCATAAAAAATAAGAGGAATTAGTCTCTGCTTCCAAAAATACAGGTAAAAATATTAATTTTTTATTTTTTCCATTTGCCGCAAAGTTCTGCAGTCACAGGTTCATTGAAAATACTGCGTAGTGTGCACACGAATGTAGTGTTATCTAGGAAAGTCTGGAAGGTAGAGAGCTAATTTCGGCACCTAAGAGCATTTTTATTTGATACAAAGTGTAATCGGTCCCCATGTGTTTGCTGTGCGCTTGCTACACCATAGCCAGGGAATTTTTGAACTCAAGGGGGGGAGGGACAGGGAGCAGGGGGGCAATTTCCCCCCCTGGGCGGGTCCTGCAAAAAAGGCTTCACTGCTTCTGCCACAGACATGCCTAAAGGATTGCTGGTGAAGAGAAGTAAAAAGTCCCCAATGCAAAGTTCTGCAGTCACAGGTTCATTGAAAATACTGCATAGTGTGCACAAGAATGTAGTGTTATCTAGGAGACTGCAAGGAAATTCTGGAAGGCAGAGAGCTAATTTCGGCACCTAAGAGCATTTTTAATTTATCAAGTGAAATAGGTCCCCATGTGTTTGCTGTGCGCTTGCTACACCATAGCCAGGGAATTTTTGAACTCAGGGGGGGAGGGAGCAGGGGGGCAATTTCCCCCCTGGGCAGCTCTGATGTCCTGCAAAAAAGGCTGCACCGCTTCTGCCACAGACATGCCTAAAGGATTGCTGGTGAAGAGAAGTAAAAAGTCCCCACTGCTAACCTACTGAGTGCGGGATGAAGACAAGGACAGAGCACAGCCCTCCCCCCAGCATGGATGGTGTAAACTGTGTTTGAGCTGAGGCAGTTTCCATGCCCCACTTGAGACTCTCCTCTCCCAGCATGGATGGTGTAAACTATGTCTAAGCTGAGGCCAGTTCCATGCCCCACTGGAGACTCTCCTCCCCTGGCCAGCCCTAACCGAGCTGTCCCAGCTCCCCCCAACCGCCCCCTGCTGGCCAAGTTGGGAACCCGGGGTTCAGCCGGTGAGTAGAGAGTACCTGGAGCAGGACTTCAGCCTGGAATGGGGGTCAGGAGGAAGCCAGGAAGAGGGAGAGTGGGAGGGGGGCTGAGTCGCTGCACCATGGACCTCTGGTTTGTACTTGCCCCCTGGGCTAAAAGTTGCCAGTCTGCCCCTAGAGGCGGGGAAGGGGAGATTTGACTCCCTCTGCACTGTCTGTAAAAAGTCAATTGTGCACAAGGGAGGGTTCAGTGGCTTCCAGAACAGCCCGTCTCCTCGTGCTTGTGAAGGAGCGACATTCTGGAGAAAGTCCTGGAGCAGGATTTGCACTGATACTTCTTGACGTCTGAGTGCGTCTGCAGGTGGGCGCGGAGGTTTGAGCGGTCGGCGAAGGCCCGGTTACAATGCGTGCAGGAGAAGGGTTTTTCACCTGTGAAAAAAAAATAAAAAATTAAGAAATTGCTTTTAAATATTCACTTTATATTTTTTTTATAAGTAAAAAGATTCCAATTATCCCCTCAAAGGCACTAGGTGTTGGGTCTGCAAGGGCGTGTTAAGAGTTTAAGGTTGTGGAAATAAAGTGCTTAATTGAATTGGCATTCAGCCTTTGTACGGGATGCTAATAGGCACATGGCGCTAGGCTAGCGCCTATGAGGCATTTATTCCAACACAATTAATGGCTTTTGATTTCCCTTTGCATAGCCTTTAGCACTTGAAGAGAGTGTGAAATTAGCCCCCCCATACAAACTCACAACAATCAGACTGGATGCAACGCATCGCAATACAATCCGACAGCTGCAAGTACACATGGCCTACAACTGTACAGTAACAGGTGCAATTCATAGGCCCACCCTACACATCCGCTCTACATCCTAAAGAAGAATTGCCGTAGCTGAAATAATCCACATTTTATTTTTTTTGGTCATTCCTAAATAAACTCCAAGCTTCCTGACCACCAACATACAACCCATCATAAAAAGAGCTGACCTCAACAACTAAGGCTTGGGATCTTAAGTCCTTCAACTCCCAATTAGCTATCATTTAAAAAAAAAAGTTTAAGAACTTTCGAGAAAAAGTTCTACAGAGCTGAAGAGAAGATCCTTACCTGTGTGAGTTCTGATGTGTCCCTGTAGAAGCCACGGTCTGGAGAAGGCTTTGCCGCAGATTTTGCAGACGCAAGGAAGCGTGTGACTCCTGATATGCATCTTCAGGGCCCCAAGGCTGACATATTCCTTGTCACAGTATTTGCAGCTGAAGGATTTTCTGGTTTGTGAGTCACAGTGCAGTTGCTTATGTTTGGACAGTCCGGCGAAAGTAGAGTAAGACTTGTTGCATTGGTTGCAGTGGAACTTCTCGGCTTCTGTGGCCGAGGATGCCGGGCTGGGGGGGTCGGACGTCTTGCCCTCGTCGTCCTCGCTGGAGAAAGACGTGAGGTCCAGGGGCTTGGAGTCATCGCTGGACGTGGAGATGGGGGACTTGCTGTAGTCTGGGTCGGTGGTGAAGAAGGTGGTAAGTAAGCTGGTGTCCCAGACCAATGGTGGGAAGTAAGCTCCGGTGGTCAGGATCTCCGGGTGGGGGATGACAGGTATGGGGTATTTGTCGTAGAGGAATGGCGAGATATACACTGTAACGGGAAGGAAAAAAAACACAACCATAAGATTCTTAATCTAGAACCATGCCTATGCTACATATAGATTCATAAAGAGGATAAAAGCAAAAAGTAAGCAACACATAAATCCTGACATTTATTGTCTACTTTTACTTTAAGAGTATACATTGTGTACTTTGTATATCTAGAATGCACTGTCTACTTTTCATTTATAGTATGCATTGTCTACTTATTAGTTATAGTATGCATTGTCCATTCTTCGTTTATAGTATACATTGTGTACTTTGTATATCTAGAATGCACTGTCTACTTTTCATTTTTAGGATACTTCGTATACGTTTCATTTATAGTATACTTTGTATACTTTTTGGTTATAGTACAGTGTCTACTTATTAGTTATAGTATACATACTATGCACTGTATACTTTTCATTTATAGTATACATTGTATACTTTTTAGTTATACTAGGAATTTTCTACTTTTCATTTATAGTATACATTTTCTACTTTTTAGTTATACTATGCTTTGTATACTTTTCATTTATGGTATACATTGTATACTATTTATATATAGTATGCATTGTCCATTTTTTATTTATAGTATACATTTTATGCTTTTTAGTTAGTTATAATATGTATTGTCTACTTTTTATATATAGCATGCACTGTATACTTTTTATATATAGCATGCATTGTATACTTTTTATATATAGCATGCATTGTCTACTTTTTATATATAGCATGCATTGTCTACTTTTTAGTTACAGTATGCATTTCATTACTTGGTACTTGTACTTTCTACATCACAATAAACTAAATACAAGTAATGCAAATAAAGAATAGAACTAAAAAACGTGTAAGCATACAACTAGAAAGATATTCTAGGAAGAACAGTGCTAGGAAATGCAAAGGTTGCATGCCTATATGAAGGCATTCATGCTCAATTGAGCAGCTAACTTTATGCATGCTGTATCATAAAACATAATAACTGTTTGCACTTCACATTGTAGCCGAATACAACCTATAATAACATTGTAGCACAATGCATATAGTGTATTGTATCACTTTTAAATTCTTTTGTAGCAAAATGCAATTTACAATAACACTGAAGCACAATGCCATTTATAATCACAGAAGCACAATGCAACTTCTAATATCACACTGTAGCATAGTAAAACCTATAATATCACACTGTGGCACAATGTAGCTTATAATATTACATTGAAGCACAATGTAGCTTATAATATCACATTGAAGCACAATGTAGCTTATAATATCACACTGTGGCACAATGTAATGTATAATATCACACTGTAGCATAATACAACTCATATTACCAAACTGAAGCACAATGTAACTTAAAATATCACACTGTAGCATAGTAAAACTTATAATATCACATTGAAGCACAATGTAACTTCTAATATCACACTGTAGCATAGTAAAACCTATAATATCACACTGTAGCATAGTAAAACCTATAATATCACACTGTGGCACAATGTAGCTTATAATATTACATTGAAGCACAATGTAGCTTATAATATCACACTGTGGCACAATGTAGCTTATAATATCACATTGAAGCACAATGTAACTTATAATATCACACTGTAGCATAATACAACTCATATTACCAAACTGAAGCACAATGTAACTTAAAATATCACACTGTAGCATAGTAAAACTTATAATATCACACTGTGGCACAATGTAACTTATAACATCACACTATTGCATAATACAACTTATAATATCACACTATAGCATAATACAACTTATAATATCACACTGTGGCACAATGTAACCTATAATATCACATTGCAGCATATTACAACTTCTAATAACATTGTAGCAAATATTGCATTGCATTGTATCACTTTGAATGACTTTTTAGAAAAATGCAACTTACAATAACATTGAAGCACAATGTAACATAATTACATTGTAGCAAAATACAACTTAATATTACCATTGTAGCACAATGCATATTCTAATCACATTGTAGCACAATGCAACTTTATAACATTGTATCAAAATGCAACTTTTAATAACATTGAAGTACAATGCAATTTATATTACCATTGTAGGACAATGCATCTTCCAATCACACTGTAGCATAATGCAATATTTAATAATATTGTAGCAAAATGCAACTTGTAATAACATTGTAGCACAATGCATCCTATAATCACATTGTAGGATAATGCAACTTTTAATAACAATGTATCTTCTCATCACATTGTAGCACAGTGCAAGTTATAATCAGATCGTAATAATGCAACTTATAATAACAATGTAGCACAATGCATCTTCTAATCACACTGTAGCACAATGTAAGTTATAATAACAATGTAGCACAATGTATTGTATTGTATGAGTTGCCTAGAATGAGATGAGAGATTTTGCAGAGATTTGGGGAGATCCCCCCTATTCTGTATATGGGGGTCTTACCTGTCTGGCTCTCCAGCTCACTGTAGTTGGGTTTCTTGGAGGCACAGAAGTGTTTCTTCACCAGGAATGATCGAGGCATCTTGCTGGGTAGGAGGCAGCAGCACACAGAGAAGGATCTTACATGGGACTCCACACTCTGGGATTTAAAGGAAAGGCACTGACTTGCTGAGCCCTCCACTGACTAATATGCAGCCCTTCAGGCTGGGGGAGGGGCTATGCAGATGAGTATTGTCAAGTCTGGGCCAGTCAGCAGGCAGGGGGCGGTGCTGCAAAGTTGCAGAGTCCCAGTCCAGCAGGTGCCTGGAGCTGTGAGTTTTTTGGATGCCCCCCCCCCCCTCCTCTCCCTCCCCTATAATAGAGCTGTGCAAACTTTTTATTGTATCTGAAGGCAATCTCCCTGCCTGCTCCTCCCCCACTATACCTGCATGGGGGGGGATTTTTTTTTTTTTTTTTAAGGTCACTAATCATTAACTGTGAGGGGGGGGGGGGGGTCCATGAGATTACACTGACTACATGGGGTCTTTCAGAGTCTTATCCCCCCCTTTGCACATCTCCAATACATAGTAGCCAAACAAGAAATCTGCATTGTGACAGCTAAGCAGACACTTTACTCAGACAATGGGGGGGGGGGGGGGTCCTCACTTCTTCAAATAACTTTTCTTTCTTTATTTTCTTTCCTTAAACAAATGTGGATCTCCTCTTTACAAACTGCCTTTTATTCCGCCGCTGTTTTGTCTTCTTCACGCTGTTTGCGCACTGTTGTCGGGTCGATTGAGCGTAACGCGCTGCCAAGTTGTAAGACAACGTCCGTCCCGGGGGGAGATTTGTTTGTGAGGGTTGCGTTTGATTTAACGGTGGTGTAAACGTAACCCCCCCCGGATGACGTCACGGGGCGATTCACTCCAGAAACTGCGTTTACTGCGCATTTCTGCATGTGCAGTGACACGAATTTGATACGCGTTTTTACGCGCATGTGTATGCAATTTCTTTGAGGTCTCTTCAATCTTCCTTTTACTTTGGGATTTTTTGTGTTTTAGTGCATTTTTGCTTCAATGCATTTTTGTATTGTAGTGCATTTTTGCAGTGTAGTGCATTTTTGCATTGTAGTGCATTTTTGTATTGTAGTGCATTTTTGTATTGTAGTGCATTTTTGCATTGTAGTGCATTTTTGCATTGTAGTGCATTTTTGTATTGTAGTGCATTTTTGCATTGTTGTGCATTTTTGTATTGTAGTGCATTTTTATATTGTAGTGCATTTTTGTATTGTAGTGCATTTTTGCATTGTAGTGCATTTTTGTATTGTAGTGCATTTTTGCATTGTAGTGCATTTTTGCATTGTTGTGCATTTTTGTATTGTAGTGCATTTTTATATTGTAGTGCATTTTTGCATTGTTGTGCATTTTTGCATTGTAGTGCATTTTTGCATTGTAGTGCATTTTATATTGTAGTGCATTTTTGTATTGTAGTGCATTTTTATATTGTAGTGCATTTTTGTATTGTAGTGCATTTTTGCATTGTAGTGCATTTTTATATTGTAGTGCATTTTTGTATTGTAGTGCATTTTTGCATTGTAGTGCATTTTTGCATTGTAGTGCATTTTTGCATTGTAGTGCATTTTTGTGCTGTAGTGCATTTTTGCATTGTAGTGCATTTTTGCATTGTAGTGCATTTTTGTATTGTAGTGCATTTTTGCATTGTAGTTCATTTTTGTGTTGCAGTGCATTTTTGTGCATTTGCATGCGTTTTCCTGCATTTGCATTGCAGAAAAGTGTAGCTTGGGAATTGGGGGGGGGGGGGGGATAAGGAAGTAATGATTGTTTTAGGAGGGGAAATTGTGTGTGTGTGGGGGGGGGGGGGTTTGCTAGGAAAGGTGATTTGGGGGATTTGTGTTGAGTTGGGGAATTTGGGGGGGGGGGATTAGGGAGTAATGATTGTTTTAGGAGGGGAAATTGTGTGTGTGTGTGGGGGGGGGGTGCTAGGAAAGGGGATTTGGGGGGATTTGTGTTGGGTGGGGGAATTTGGGGGGTGGGGATTAAGGAGTAATAATTGTTTTAGGAGGGGGGGGTGTTAGGAAAGGTGATTTGGGGGGATTTGTGTTGGGAGGGGAATAGTGGAAGAGGACTTCTGCTAGTAGGGGGAGTTCGTGCTAGAAGTGATATAGTGATCGTTTTGGGGAGATTTGGGGGGCAAAGTTGTGCACTGGGGAGCGAATTTATCCTGGGAGGAGGGGGGATTTATGCTTAGGGGGTAAGCATGCAGATTAGTGCTCAATTTTTTTATTTTGGGGGGGGGGGGATTTTTGCTAACACATAATGCTCATACATCTTGGGGGTGGGGCTAGTTTGGCATGTCCTGGGCTCTAGATGGCCTTTTTCCACCCAGCACTGTATATGCCCAAAGGCCAGTGATGGGGAACCTTGGCACCTGTGCAACTTTGGCCCGAATGCGATGGAAATCTGTATGGCTGGATTTGCATCGCACAGACATTGCATGTGATTAGCAGAGCAGTGCGGTGCGAATCACATGCAATGTCTGACATCGCACATATGTGAAGTGTCCCAGCAAGGACTTTCATGGCCGGATCCCCAGATTTTTGTTGATTTTAATGAAAAGATTGAACCTTGGATGTCCTGATTGGTGCATATTGCGAGGATCCACGCTCATATCCTGTCTTGTTTATATTGCTGGGCTGTCGCTATTCTTTTTTTGTAAAATTTATAATCAGAAGCACGGAACAATGAAGTGGAATTAGCATGATAAAGTGTGCGATTTCAGTGATTGTGTTTACATGGGCGGGATCACACCCGCCGCTAATCAATGGAAACGTAAAAGTAAACACAAGCAGCATCGCACTTTCCCTGGCTGTATAATAAATGTCTCCTCTTCCAGGATTCAGCCCTGGTCTTTGCAGGCTCCTGTTTGGGACGATTGGTGATCCATTGATAATGCGATTCCAATATTCCCCCACCATAGGAAATCCATGCATTGCTCCCAATTGTACGCCTTATGTCCTCCATTGTACAGGGTAAGAGAAGAAAGGCGAGGGGGGGGTTACTGTGTTTGTTGTAAATACACCAAAAAGTATTTTGGGCAGGGAGGGGGGGGGGCAGAATACCATTATAATACCTACCAACGTGGGGGGCAATTTTAGTTTAGAGCATGGATCTCCAAACTTTCTAAGCAAAGGGACAGTTTATTGTCCTTCAGACTTTAGGGGGGCCGGACTGTGCCCAGTGGGAGCAAAAAATACCCCTCATAAGTAATGCCCCATCACTGGTTTGAATGGGAGGAATAGTGCCCCATCATTGGTGTCAGGTGGGAGGAATAGTGCCCCATCATTGGTGTCAGGTGGTAGAATAGTGCCCCATCATTGGTGTCAGTGAGAGGAATAGTGCCCCATCATTGGTGTCAGTGAGAGGAATAGTGCCCCATCATTGGTGTCAGTGGGGGGAATAGTGCCCCATCATTGGTGTCAGTGGGGGGAATAGTGCCCCACAATTGGTGTCAGTGGGAGGAATAGTGCCCCATCATTGGTGTCAGTGGGAAGAATAGTGCCCCATCATTGGTGTAAGTGTGAGGAATAGTGCTCCATCATTGGTGTCAGGTGGTAGAATAGTGCTCCATTGATGGTGTCAGTGGGAGGAATAGTACCCCATCATTGGTATCAGTGGGAGGAATAGTGCCCCATCATTGGTGTCAGTGGGAGGAATAGTACCCCACCATTGATGTCAGTGGGAGGAATAGTACCCCATCATTGGTGTCAGTGGAAGGAATAGTGCCCCATCATTGGTGTCAGTGGAAGGAATAGTGCCCCATCATTGGTGTCAGTGGGAGGAATAGTGCCCCATCAATGGTGTCAGTGGGAGGAATAGTACCCCACCATTGATGTCAGTGGGAGGAATAGTGCCCCATCAATGGTGTCAGTGGGAGGAATAGTGCCCTATCATTGGTATTAGTGGGAGGAATAGTGCCCCATCATTGGTGTCAGTAGGAGGAATAGTGCCCCATCAATGGTGTCAGTGGGAGGAATAGTGCCCCATCAATGGTGTCAGTGGGAGGAATAGTGCCCCATCAATAGTGTGATTGGAAAGAATAGTGCCCCATCGATGGTGTCAGTTGGTGGAATAGCACCCCAAGGGCCACATAAAGGCAAGGCAAGGGCTGCATCTGGCCCCCCGGGCCACAGTTTGGAGATCACTGGTTTAGAAAGTATTATTCTATAGTTACATTCCTTTATTTTTACCCACAAAAGTGTGAATCTTTGAAAGAAAACATGAACTGCACCCCCCCTCCCCCTCCCCTCACCTCATACTGTGCTATTTGAACCTTAATGGTGGTTCAATTTGTGGCCAATTTCACCATTTACCCATCCAGCATGTCTTTAATCTCTGTGTATCCCCCCCCCCCCCCTTGGGTCTGTCTCCTACTTAAATTGTTACTAAGAGTTTCAGGGAAGGATACTTTTTTTTTTTGGAGCTTTGATTGAGGCAGGCCCACACGTGGTGACCAGATGGCACCTGTCCCCCCAGCCGCATTCCTCTGACACCATAGCACAGACAGGTGACAGCAGACCCAATGGAATTCTGTCTCCTGCAGGTCCCTTTTAACTTAGCAGGCTCTCATCTTATCCATGGGAGGCTGGGAAATAGCAGAAGGGACTGAGAATCCGGCGTGGAATCGCAATGCTGCTTCATTCTGCTGTTTATTCAGAAGCTTCTTGATGTCTCCTGTAAGGTTTTCAAGAAGAAAGAAGAAATCATGGCTTTGAAGGCCAAAACATTTAATTTAGGTTAGGATGGAACAGGAAAACCCATCAGTTTTTTAAATAATTTTTTGCTGTCTTTTTTTCTAACAAATTTACTACCCAACAGAAAGAGGAAATTTCCCCAAGTGAGGGAAATTTGCATGGAAGGCCTTCCCCATTGGAAGAGTTCCCCTCACCCCTTGTTCTGGGGGGGGGGGGGCGAATCTTAATTTTTGCACCCCCCTATGGCAATGCTCAACAGAATTGTAATATGTTATGAATAGTGCCCCATCAGTGGTGTCAGTGGGAGGAATAGTGCCCCATCAGTGGTGTCAGTGGGAGGAATAGTGCCCAATCATTGGTATCAGTGGGAGGAATAGTGCCCCATCATTGGTGTCAGTGGGAGGAATAGTGCTCCATCATTGGTGTCAGTGGGAGCAATAGTGCCCCATCATTGGTGTCAGTGGGAGGAATAGCATCCCATCATTGGTGTCAGTGGGAGGAATAGCGTCCCATCATTGGTGTCAGTGGGAGGAATAGCGCCCCATCATTGGTGTCAGTGGGAGGAATAGTGCCCCATCATTGGTGTCTGTAGGAGGAATAGCGCCCCATCGATGGTGTCAGAGGGAGGAATAGTGCCCCATCACTGGTGTCAGTGGGAGGAATAGTGCCCCATCATTGGTGTCAGTGGGAGGAATAGCGCCCCATCATTGGTGTCAGTGGGAGGAATAGTGCCCCATCATTGGTGTCAGTGGGAGGAATAGTGCCCCATCATTGGTGTCAGTGGGAGGAATAGTGCCCCATCATTGGAGTCAGTGGGAGGAATAGTGCCCCATCATTGGTGTCAGTTGGTAGAATAGTGTTCCATCATTGAAATCAGTGGGAGGAATAGGGCCCCATCAATGATGTTATTTTTTTTTCTTATTTCAATTCAATTTCAACTTGTTCTTTTAATAAATTCGATTTTTATAGCCCAGATTTGACCTCACAATCCACCAAACTCTGGTGCTGAATCTCACTCATGGGTGATGGGTTGCCTAGTTTTTGGCCATTACCTGCAATCTCCTTGTGATCCCCCATGGCTGAAAAGTGATTGAAATTGGCTGAAAATTACCACATTTTATGGCCAGGTTGGGGGTTTTGTTCAGAGCTTTAGGAGAAAGGTATGGGGGGGTCAAAGTGCAGTCTGGTGTCACTTTTCCTTACAGTAAGTCTATCACTGCACCCTACAGAAAGTGCCCCGGAAAATGCTGAGCACAGGAGTTTGGGAGCATCACAAATGCGCAAATAGACGCTTTCCCAGAGACATTGAGAGCTTGTGACCTGCGCAATATGACATCACCTGGACAGGTACACCCATGCACCCAGCTGACACCCCCAGCCTTATCTAGAGGGAAGCAGAGAGCAGCCAGTAAGATCCAACCTCAGGAATGACTGACCTGGGGGTGGGGAGGGGGGATCTGTTAAGATCTGGGTGACCCCATGCAATAGAGCAACAGTTGTAATGAGCTCCAATGTTCCCAGCCTTGAGAAGAAAGGGTTAACCCTGATAACCTGTCCAGCTAATGAGGTGCTTATCAGTGCAGTGACAGATAAAAGACACTTGTTGGAGTCTGGGCCAACAATGAAAGTACAATAATCAAGTCCTCACTATACAAACAAATACTATACATATATGTGGAGGTCTAATGAGTCCAACTGTGACTGGGTGACCTGTATAGGCTGGAAGATTCCTTTAACCTCTCCATTCTGTATGCAATGTCCTCTATCTGTACAATGATTCCTCCTACTACTGCTAATGGAATGTCTAGGCATGTCCTGTAATGCCACCGTGTGGTCAAATTGTAGTACTACATCTGCCATACAGAAATAAAAATAGGGTTTGAAGATAATATATATATATATATGCATATAACTATATGATAGGCATATGCCTGTCATATATCTTTGGAAAAAATTTTTTATGTGTGTTTGTACTGTATATACATATATATATATGTGTGTGTGTGTGTGTGTGTGTGTGTGTGTGTGTGTGTTAAAAACATAATAATACTGTGGGCAAAAAAAAAAAAAAAAAATGGGCAACCCCTCCCCCCCTACAAAAAACAAGGAAAAACATGCTTTTTGTAATGTTTTTTTTGTATGTGTGTTTGTACTGTATATATATATATATATATATGTGTGTGTGCAGTAAAAAAATAATAATGCGGTCAGAAAAATAAAAAAATAAAAGTGAGCAACACCCCCCCCCAAAGAAAAAGGAAAAACTATATGAACTATATAATAGGCATATGCCTGTCATAGCTTTATGAATGTTTTTTTTAAGTGTGTTTGCACTGTACATATATATATATATATATATTAAAAAAAATAACAAAAAAAATACTGTGGGCAAAAAATAAAAACATAAAAACATGCATATAATTAAAAATATTTATATATATATATATATATATATATATATATAAAAAATACTGTGGGCAAAAAATAAAAGCATGCATATAATTATAAATATATATATATATTAAAAAAACAACAAAAATACTGTGGGCAGAAAATAAAAACATGCATACAATTAAAAATATTTTTATATATATATATATTAAAAAAATAACAAAAAAATACTGTGGTCAAAAAATAAAAACATAAAAACATGCATATAATTATAAATATTTATATATATATATATATATATATATATATATATATATATATATATTAAAAAAAAATACTGTGGGCAAAAAATAAAAGCATGCATATAATTATAAATATATATATATTAAAAAAACAACAAAAATACTGTGGGCAGAAAATAAAAACATGCATATAATTAAAAATATTTTTATATATATATATATATATATATATATTTAAAAAAATAACAAAAAAAATACTGTGGGCAAAAAATAAAAACATAAAAACATGCATATAATTATAGGATAGGTATTATATATATATATATATATATATATATATATATATATTTTTTTTTTTTTTTTTTTTGCCTAGTTTTTTTTTGTTTTTTTTTTTTTTTTTTTTGTGTGTGGGTTTTTTGTACAGCATATAATTACCATTCTCTCTCTTTCACAATGTAATACTCTGTGTATATTATTATATTTTATTATCACAGGAAATAATTCCTCTATAGAGGGAGTCTCCATGCTCTCGTTAAGCACTGTGTGATATTTTCTTTGCTAAAGCTTTGTGTATAATAAATAATTACCTCTAAAATAAAAAATAAATCCTTGTTTTATTCTTTTTCCATCCTCTGTTACATCTCATTGCTGCTGATCACATGCAGCCTCTTTGCAGTCACTTTTTGTCTACAAGCACTCCAGCAATCATAGGTTGAACTGGATGGACGGATGTCTTTTTTCGACCTCACTAACTATGTAACTATGTAATACCTTGCAATAAATGACAAACTCTAAGTATAGGGAACTTTAAAACAAAGGGGATGGTAAAACAAAGTAAACATTACCTGGTCATTCATTGGAAGATCTCTCTATAGGTTAGGGGTATTGGGGAAGTGGGGAACACAGATGGACTTTACAGTTCTGTCTAATCAAAATAAGCAACCATGCTGCCCTCTAGTGTAAGATAAAGAAATCACAGCATTTTATTACCACCTGTTGAAATGTACAGTCTGTGCTTCCATAAACAACCAATCAGATTATTTCTTCCATTTTTAATTATGTGCTGGAAAGCTGACATAGCAGAATTGGCAGCACCTCACGGCATTCAATTTTAATTTGTATTATTATTATTAACAATTATTTATTATTATTCATTTTAATTAAATTTTTCAGATTTCAATTTTACGGATTATAATCTTTTAGGTTGCAAATACGGGATCTCCCAATTAGTGCCGGGACAAGGTTATCCAACGCCAAGGATGCCAAATTGCACCCCCCCCTTCCCTTAGGGTTAGGGGCCGGGACAAGGTCAAATTGTGCCCCCCCCCGCTTCCCTTAGGGTTAGGGGCCGGAACAAGGTCAAATTGTGCCCCCCCCCGCTTCCCTTAGGGTTAGGGGCCGGAACAAGGTCAAATTGTGCCCCCCCCTTCCCTTAGGGTTAGGGGCCCCGGAACAAGGTCAAATTGCGCCCCCCCCCCGCTTCCCTTAGGGTTAGGGGCCGGGACAAGGTCAAATTGCGCCCCCCTTTCCCTTAGGGTTAGGGGCCGGGACAAGGTCAAGTTGCGCCCCCCCCCTTCCCTTAGGGTTAGGGGCCGGAACAAGGTCAAATTGCGCCCCCGCTTCCCTTAGGGTTAGGGGCCGGAACAAGGTCAAATTGCGCCTCCCCCTTCCCTTAGGGTTAGGGGCCGGGACAAGGTCAAATTGCGCCCCCCCTTCCCTTAGGGTTAGGGGCCGGAACAAGGTCAAATTGCGCCCCCCCTTCCCTTAGGGTTAGGGGCCGGAACAAGGTCAAATTGTGCCCCCCCCCCGCTTCCCTTAGGGTTAGGGGCCGGAACAAGGTCAAATTGCGCCCCCCCCCTTCCCTTAGGGTTAGGGGCCGGAACACGGTTAAATTGCGACCCCCCTTCCCTTAGGGTTAGGGTCAAGGCACCCCCCCATCCCTAGCGCCCAGGGCAACCGTCCCTCCTGCCCACCCCTTGTCCCCGCCCCGCTCCCAATGCTTAAAGCGCTATTAAACCCCAAACCTAAAATGTGATATATCGCAGCTTACCGATCATTAGAGGGTGGCGGCTGCCTTCCTTTTCTATTTTTAGGATTTTTCCTTCTGTTTTCACCTGGTGATCTGTCCAGTAACACGCCCCCTGTATTGGAGCGCCCCCTCCCCCACTCAGGATGAAGGAGCACACAGCAGCATTGTCAGTCTGGGGGGGGGGGGGGGGGGGGAGGCGAGTGGAAGATGCAATAGCAGATTTAGATAAACTAACAAATTGAAGCTAAACTCCAGCTCACACTTTATAATCAGTTACAGCAGTTTTTTGTTTCCTTTTGAGATAAAGGTCTTACATTAATAAATAAAAAGCTGATTATTGTAAGCACCCCTGTCAGTGGTAAATGGTTTGCCTCATTTCTGTAGCTGCGAGAGAGAGATTTTCAGTTTAAAAAAAAAAAACAAAAAAAAAACAGACTTGCTGGCTGGATCATCAGATGAAAAATAGAAGAAAGAAAGCAAGTAGGTGGATGAATTGCTCAGAAATCTTGCAATTTGCATCAAAGTGTCATTTATTGTTTCATATTAAGTGTAGAATGCTCAGTTTTATGTCAGTACAGCATTTCCAGGTATCTGTCACCCCTCACAGAGATCACACAGGACCCCCCCCTGACAATCACTTCATCTGCTTTTCTCTCCAGAAGGACGGCGCCATTTAAGATCAGGCATCACCCAACGTCTACTTCTGGACCAATGCCGGCTCAGAGATGGCACAACTCTTGTAAATCCGCAGTTTGTATACTGGACAAGAGGAGACTGAGGAAATGCTTCCTTCACCTGCAGCAGACTGCCAAATAATCCCAGCAGGCTCAGAGATGACACAAGTCATGTAAACCCTGGTGCCTGTGTAGTTTCTGACTGGCAGAGATATCTCTGACAGAGATGAGCCCTGCTGCTGACGCTCACTTTTGAGACAAATTGCAATACTGCAGTTTGTATACTGGCAGAAAGGAGACTGAGGAAATGCTCCCTTCACCTGCAGCAGACTGATAAATAATCTCAGCAGGTGCAGAGATAACGCAATCATGTAAATCCTGGTGCCTGTCTAGTTTCTGACTGGCACGGATATCTCTGACACAGATGAGCCCCTACTGCAGCGTCTCACTTTGTAGATGAGAGAAGACTGAGGAAATGCTTCCATCACCTGCAGCTGACTGCCAAATAATCTCAACAGGTACAGAGATGACACAAGTCATGTAAATGCTGATACCTGAGCAGTTTTTGCCAGGCACAGATATATCTGACACAGAGGAGCCCCTACTGCAGACGCTTACTTCTGAGACAAATTGCAATACTGCAGTTTGTATACTGGCAGAGGGGAGACTGAGGAAATGCTTCCTTCACCTGCAGCAGACTGATAAATAATCTCAGCAGGCTCAGAGATGGCACACGTCATGTAAATCCTGGTGCCTGTCTAGATTCTGACTGGCAGAGATATCTCTGACATAGATGAGCCCCTCCTGCAGGGTCTCACTTTGTAGGTGAGAAGACTGGGGAAATGCTTCCATCACCTGCAGCAGACAGACAAATAATCCCAGCAGGCTCAGAGATGGCATAATTCATGTAAACCTTGGTGCCTGTGTTGTTTCTGACTGGCAGAGATATCTCTGACATAGATGAGCCCCTCCTGCAGCGTCTCACTTTGTGGAGGAGAGAAGACTGAGGAAATGTTTGCTGTGTCCCCCACATGGCTTCTCCCAAACTGCAAACTGGACTTCTTATGGCTTTCTTCCACCAATGGCTTTCTTCTTCTCACTCTTCCATAAAGGGCAGATTTGTGGAGAGACGACTAATAGTTGTCCTGTGGACAGATTCTCCCACCTGAGCTGTGGATCTCTGCAGCTCCTCCAGAGTTGCCATGGGCCTCTTGGCTGCTTCTCTGATGAATGCTCTCCTTGCCCGGCCGGTCAGTTTAGGTGGACGGCCATGTCTTGGTGGGGTTGCAGTTGTTCCATACTCTTTCCATTTTCCCATGAGCGCTCCATGAGATCTTCAAAGCTTGGGATATTCTTTATAACCTAACCCTGCTTTACACTTCTCCACACCCTGGCCTGTCTGGTGTGTTCCTTGGCCTTCATCATGCTGTTTGTTCACTAAGGTTCTCTAACAAACCTCTGAGGGCTTCACAGAACAGCTGTATTTATACTGAGATTACATTACACACAGGTGAACTCTATTTACAAATTAGGTGACTTCTGAAGGCCACCATACTTTCCTCATCTTTCCACACACAGGTGGACATTATTTACTAAGTAGGTGACTTATGACTTTCAACACATGGGTGGACTCTACAGTGCCTTGCGAAAGTATTCGGCCCCCTTGAACTTTGCGACCTTTTGCCACATTTCAGGCTTCAAACATAAAGATATAAAACTGTAATTTTTTGTGAAGAATAAACAACAAGTGGGACACAATCATGAAGTGGAACGAAATTTATTGGATATTTCAAGCTTTTTTAACAAATAAAAAACTGAAAAATTGGGCTTGCAAAATTATTCAGCCCCTTTACTTTCAGTGCAGCAAACTCTCTCCAGAAGTTCAGTGAGGATCTCTGAATGATCCAATGTTGACCTAAATGACTAATGATGATAAATAGAATCCACCTGTGTGTAATCAAGTCTCCGTATAAATGCACCTGCACTGTGATAGTCTCAGAGGTCCGTTTAAAGTGCAGAGAGCATCATGAAGAACAAGGAACACACCAGGCAGGTCCGAGATACTGTTGTGGAGAAGTTTAAAGCCGGATTTGGATACCAAAAGATTTCCCAAGCTTTAAACATCCCAAGGAGCACTGTGCAAGCGATAATATTGAAATGGAAGGAGTATCAGACCCCTGCAAATCTATGAAGACCTGGCCGTCCCTCTAAACTTTCAGCTCATACAAGGAGAAGACTGATCAGAGATGCAGCCAAGAGGCCCATGATCACTCTGGATGAACTGCAGAGATCTACAGCTGAGGTGGGAGACTCTGTCCATAGGACAACAATCAGTCGTATACTGCACAAATCTGCCCTTTATGGAAGAGTGGCAAGAAGAAAGCCATTTCTTAAAGATATCCATAAAAAAGTGTCATTTAAAGTTTGCCACAAGCCACCTGGGAGATACCAAACATGTGGAAGAAGGTGCTCTGGTCAGATGAAACCAAAATCAAACTTTTTGGCAACAATGCAAAACGTTATGTTTGGTGTAAAAGCAACACAGCTCATCACCCTGAACACACCATCCCCCACTGTCAAAAATGGTGGTGGCAGCATCATGGTTTGGGCCTGCTTTTCTTCAGCAGGGACAGGGAAGATGGTTAAAATTGATGGGAAGATGGATGGAGCCAAATACAGGACCATTCTGGAAGAAAACCTGATGGAGTCTGCAAAAGACCTGAGACTGGGACGGAGATTTGTCTTCCAACAAGACAATGATCCAAAACATAAAGCAAAATCTACAATGGAATGGTTCACAAATAAACATATCCAGGTGTTAGAATGGCCAAGTCAAAGTCCAGACCTGAATCCAATCGAGAATCTGTGGAAAGAACTGAAAACTGCTGTTCGCAAACGCTCTCCATCCAACCTCACTGAGCTCGAGCTGTTTTGCAAGGAGGAATGAGCAAAAATTTCAGTCTCTCGATGTGCAAAACTGATAGAGACATACCCCAAGCGACTTACAGCTGTAATCGCAGCAAAAGGTGGCGCTACAAAGTATTAACTTAAGGGGGCTGAATAATTTTGCACGGCCAATTTTTCAGTTTTTTATTTGTTAAAAAAGTTTGAAATATCCAACAAATTTCGTTCCACTTCATGATTGTGTCCCACTTGTTGTTGATTCTTCACAAAAAATTACAGTTTTATATCTTTATGTTTGAAGCCTGAAATGTGGCAAAAGGTCGAAAAGTTCAAGGGAGCCGAATACTTTTGCAAGGCACTGTATGAAGGCCACCATACCTTCCTCATCTTTCCACACACAGGTGGACTCCGTTTACCAAGTAGGTGACTTATGAAGGCCACCATACCTTCCTCCTCTTTCCATACTATTGTTATACTCCTTTGGGGTATTTGAGGTAGGCAGCAGCCCGTATATCCATCAGATATCCCAGCGCGGAATCTATATTATTTTAACTACTGAAGGCAGTTGGTTCCAGGGTTGGGACAAGGGGTGGGGCAGGAGGGGTATTATTGCAAGGATGGGGGGGCACCTTGACCCTAACCCTAAGGGAAGGGGGGTGCAGTTTGTCATCCTTGCCCTGGGTGCTAGATGACCTTGTCCCGGCACTGATTGGTTCCACAAGATTTTAGTTAGGGGTATCAGAGTAAAGGGGGGGGGGGGTGAATACAAATGCCCCCCCCCCCCACACTCTTCACAGAATTTTGAAAAACATTTATCATTTTCCTTCCACCTCACAACTATGTGCCACTTTGGGTCGGTCTATCACATAAAATCCCAATAAAATACATTTACATTTTTGGCTGTAACACGACAAAATGTGGAACATTTCAAGGGGTGTGAATACTTTTTCAAAGCACTGTAGGTGTTTGTGCATCATGGGGGCCTCACACTTTAGACATGGCATGTGAACAGGAACTGGAGCCCCATTCATAATATACAGGGGGGGGGGGGGCAGGAGGTGGCATTAGCACAGATTAATGGTAAATAGGATCAAACTCTCACACTGACATGAAATGTTTCCTCACTTCGCCCCAGAAATGGAAAAGGACTTCGACACATTTACAAACGAGGCAGGCGGCTAATCCACAAGTCATTAGCACCTGTCCACTCAAAGTCCTGGCAGACTGGATGGTTAGGTGATAATCAACAAAAGATGGTGACATAATCAGATGTAAATGGGAGGGTGTTGTCAGCTTCCTGTGACCACCAGCTGAGTCATATACAGAGCAGGTGGACAGGTGTGGGTGGAGGGGACAATCGTGGAGACATGTCGCAAGGTGCAATAAACAGTCACCTTCTGATTCAGGCTGGACTCAAAGGTCACTTGGTGAAGGTCAAAATTGCAAGTTTTGTGCTCTGATTTTTAGCTCCTAGGACAGGGTTTCTCAACCAGGGTTCTGTGGGTTCTGGTTAAAGTCCCACTCCCTCCCCAATCACACCAGGGCCTAGGACCATGCACACAAAGGGCTTGATGAATGTCAAGTCCTCCAACAACTGGTTGGAGTCCCACTCCATTCCCAATAACATCAGGGCCTAGGACCATGCACACAAAGGGCTTGATATAAGTCAAGTCCTCCAACAGCTGGCTGGAGTCCCACTCCCTTCTCAATCACGTCAGGGCCTAGGACCATGCACACAACAGGCTTGATGAAAGCAGGGCTTTTTTTCAGCGGGAACGTGGGGGAACGCAGTTCCAGCACCTCCAGCACTGAATGTATGTAATGGGAAGGGGTTCAGGGTCTATTGATGCTAGCTGCTATTGTTGATTGTTGCTTGAGGGGATGTATTTTTACGGGGTGGGGGTTATTGTTACTAAGGAGGTCTGTTGTTGCTGGTGGGGGATCTACTGTTGCTGGGGGTGTGGTTTATGTTGCTGGGAGGGATCTAGTGATGCTGGCTGCAGGGAAATCTGTTGCTGCTGGGGGTCTATTTTTGCTGGCGGGGAGGGGTATTTTGTTGGGGGTGGTCCATTGTTTCTTGGGGGGAATCTATTGTTGCTGGCTGCAGAGGATCTATTTTACTGCTTTTCTTGTTTTCATTAACAAATTCCATACAAATTACTTAGTATCACAAATGTTACTTGGTTCTGTATTCTCTAAATAGACCGGCACTGGAAGGAGGGTAGGGGGTGGAACCAAGGAATGGCGCAGGGCCAGGGGCAGAGACAAGGGGTGACTCAGAAAGGGGGCGTTCCTGCACCGATTGTCTGAGAAAAAAAGCCCTGGATGAAAGTCAAGTCCTCCAACAACTGGTTGGAGTCCCACTCCCTCCCCAATCACATCAGGACCTAGGACCATGCACACAACAGGCTTGATGAAAGTCAAGTCCTCCAACAGCTGGTTGGAGTCCCACTCCCTTCCCAATCACATCAGGGCCTAGGGCCATGCACACAACAGGCTTGAGGAAAGTCAAGTCCTCCAACAACTGGTTAGGGTCCCACTCCCTACCCAATCACATCAGGGCCTAGGACCATGCACACAACAGGCTTGATGAAAGTCAAGTCCTCCAACAACTGGTTGGAGTCCCACTCCCTTCCCAATCACATCAGGGCCTAGGACCATGCACACAACAGGCTTGATGAAAGTCAAGTCCTCCAACAACTGGTTGGAGTCCCACTCCCTACCCAATCACATCAGGGCCTAGGACCATGCACACAACAGGCTTGATGAAAGTCAAGTCCTCCAACTACTGGTTAGAGTCCCACTCCCTTCCCAATCACATCAGGGCCTAGGACCATGCACACAACAGGCTTGATGAAAGTCAAGTCCTCCAACAACTGGTTGGAGTCCCACTCCCTCCCCAATCACATCAGGACCTAGGACCATGCACACAACAGGCTTGATGAAAGTCAAGTCCTCCAACAACTGGTTGGAGTCCCACTCCATTCCCAATAACATCAGGGCCTAGGACCATGCACACAACAGACTTGATGAAAGTCAAGTCCTCCAACAACTGGTTGGAGTCCCACTCCCTCCCCAATAACATCAGGGCCTAGGACCATGCACACAACAGGCTTGATGAAAGTCAAGTCCTCCAACAACTGGTTGGAGTCCCACTCCCTCCCCAATCACATCAGGACCTAGGACCATGCACACAACAGGCTTGATGAAAGTCAAGTCCTCCAACAACTGGTTGGAGTCCCACTCCCTTCCCAATCACGTCAGGGCCTAGGACCATGCACACAACAGGCTTGATGAAAGTCAAGTCCTCCAACAACTGGTTGGAGTCCCACTCCCTTCTCAATCACGTCAGGGCCTAGGACCATGCACACAACAGGCTTGATGAAAGTCAAGTCCTCCAACAACTGGTTGGAGTCCCACTCCCTTCTCAATCACGTCAGGGCCTAGGACCATGCACACAACAGGCTTGATGAAAGCAGGGCTTTTTTTCAGCGGGAACGTGGGGGAACGCAGTTCCAGCACCTCCAGCACTGAATGTATGTAATGGGAAGGGGTTCAGGGTCTATTGATGCTAGCTGCTATTGTTGATTGTTGCTTGAGGGGATGTATTTTTATGGGGTGGGGGTTATTGTTACTAAGGAGGTCTGTTGTTGCTGGTGGGGGATCTACTGTTGCTGGGGGTGTGGTTTATGTTGCTGGGAGGGATCTAGTGATGCTGGCTGCAGGGAAATCTGTTGCTGCTGGGGGTCTATTTTTGCTGGCGGGGAGGGGTATTTTGTTGGGGGTGGTCCATTGTTTCTTGGGGGGAATCTATTGTTGCTGGCTGCAGAGGATCTATTTTACTGCTTTTCTTGTTTTCATTAACAAATTCCATACAAATTACTTAGTATCACAAATGTTACTTGGTTCTGTATTCTCTAAATAGACCGGCGCTGGAAGGAGGGTAGGGGGTGGAACCAAGGAATGGCGCAGGGCCAGGGGCAGAGACAAGGGGTGACTCAGAAAGGGGGCGTTCCTGCACCTATTGTCTGAGAAAAAAAGCCCTGGATGAAAGTCAAGTCCTCCAACAACTGGTTGGAGTCCCACTCCCTCCCCAATCACATCAGGACCTAGGACCATGCACACAACAGGCTTGATGAAAGTCAAGTCCTCCAACAACTGGTTAGGGTCCCACTCCCTACCCAATCACATCAGGGCCTAGGGCCATGCACACAACAGGCTTGATGAAAGTCAAGTCCTCCAACAACTGGTTGGAGTCCCACTCCCTTCCCAATCACATCAGGACCTAGGACCATGCACACAACAGCCTTGATGAAAGTCAAGTCCTCCAACAACTGGTTGGAGTCCCACTCCCTCCCCAATCACATCAGGGCCTAGGACCATGCACACAACAGGCTTGATGAATGTCAAGTCCTCCAACAGCTGGTTGGAGTCCCACTCCCTCCCCAATCACATCAGGGCCTAGGACCATGCACACAACAGCCTTGATGAAAGTCAAGTCCTCCAACAACTGGTTGGGGTCCCACTCCCTCCCCAATCACATCAGGGCCTGGGACCATGCACACAACAGCCTTGATGAAAGTCAAGTCCTCCAACAACTGGTTGGGGTCCCACTCCCTTCCCAATCACATCAGGGCCTAGGACCATGCACACAACAGGCTTGATGAAAGTCAAGTCCTCCAACAACTGGTTGGAGTCCCACTCCCTTCCCAATAACATCAACAGCATCTTCCCCATTGAAGATTCCTCTCCTCACATCTGAAACTCTACCCTTCCCTTTGCAGTACCCCCTATACATCAGGGATGTTACTTTTGGAGCACTACTATACTGCAGCAGCATGGCACATGGGTGCTCAACCTGTGGCCCTCCATCTGTTGCAGAACTACAAGTCCCATGAGGCATTGCAAGGCTGAAAGTTACAAGCATGACTCCCAAAAGGCAGAGGCATGACGGGACAGCTGGAGGGCTACAGGTTGAGCACCCATGCTCTATACCAGTGATGGTGAACCTTGGCACCCCAGATGTTTTGGAACTACATTTCCCATGATGCTCATCTACACTGCAGAGTGCATGAGCATCATGGGAAATGTAGTTCCAAAACATCTGGGGTGCCAAGGTTCGCCATCACTGCCCTATACAAAACATACGGCTATACATACACATTGGATTGGCATGAAAATCAGCCGTTTTAAAGAACGCATGTCTTATATATAATTATTAAATAGTTTTAAAAGCAAAACTGTCTTTTCTTTTGTTTTGGATGGAGTAGGGAAGGGTTGGACCCCCCCCCCCCCCCCTATCAGGTTGATATTTCTGACTCTATTCACCTTCCCTTTATTCTGGTGACCATTTGCGAGAGGAAATGCAAACTTTTGCAGTTTTTTGCCTGAACGGAAACAAAGAGGAAATCGCCAATGGTGACATTTGTTCTGGTGACTTAGAATAGAATTTCTCTCGTTTGAGGTTATGAAACTTCCTGGAGTTATGGGAGTGATAAAGGATCATTCCGCATTCCACAAGGAAAGAGTGCAAATGTTATCATCCCACAAAAAAATGTAGTCATCTTTGCTAATATTCACCCAGTGTACACAATATTGTCAAAAGTATTGGGACGCCTGCCTTTACACTCACATGAACTTTAATGGCATCCCAGTCTTAGTCCGTAGGGTTCAATATTGAGTTGGCCCACCCTTTGCAGCTATAACAGCTTCAACTCCCAGTCTGGTGCTCCCTCTAGAGCACCAGACTGGGAATACACCAGAGACTCAGAGACGCATTGTACAGATACACCACTATTATCGAAAGTATTGGGACGCCTGCCTTTACACGCACATGAACTTTAATGGCCTCCCAGTCTTAGTCCGTAGGGTTCAATATTGAGTCGGCCCACCCTTTGCAGCTATAACAGCTTCAACTCTTCTGGGAAGGCTGTCCACAAGGTTTAGCAGTGTGTCTATGAGAATCTTTGACCATTCTTCCAGAAGCACCTTTGTGGGGTCAGGCACTGATGTTTGATGAGAAGGCCTGGCTCGCAGTCTCTGCTTAATTCATCCTACAGGGTTGAGGTCAGGACTCTGTGCTGGCCAGTCAAGTTCCTCCACCCCAAACTCCGCTTATCAATGTCTTCATGGACCTTGTCTTGTGCACTGGTCCAAAGTGGAGGGGGGGGGGTTATGGTGTGGAGTTGTTTTTTTCAGGGGTTGGTCTTGACCCCTTAGTTCCAGGCGTCAGCATACCAAGACATTTTAGACAATTTCATGCTCCCAACTTTGTGGGAACAGTTTGGGGACGGCCCCTTCCTGTTCCAACATGACTGTGCACCAGTGCACAAACCAAGGTCCATAAAGACATGGATGAGGGAGTTTGGGGTGGAGGAACTTGACTGGCCTGCACAGAGTCCTGACCTCAACCCGATAGAACACTACAGAGACTGCGAGCCAGGCCTTCTTGTCCAACATCAGTACCTGACCTCACAAATGCTCTTCTGGAAGAACAGTCAAACATTCCCATAGACACACTCCTAAACCTTGTGGACAGCCTTCCCAGAAGAGTTGAAGCTGTTATAGCTGCAAAGGGTGGGACAACTCAATACTGAACCCTACGGACTAAGACTGGGATGCCATTAAAGTTCATGTAAAGGCAGGCGTCCCAATACTTTTGACAATATAGTGTATGAGTCAAGTGCCTGGGATTGGAGGTGATGATGGATGTCGCCTCATTAGCATACGTGTGTGATTCTCAATCAACCATTTACTTTGTACCTTGCACAATACACAAGGCAATGGGGGGGGGGGGGTGCAAATATTTTGCAGATTAGGTTCCTTGGAGCCAAGGCGTGTTTGTTGGTGTGTCTGACCGCCTGTGACTGCTTTTGTATCGTGTGCAGTAGAAAAGGTTTATTATTTACAACGAATACAGATGACCTGTATGAAGACATAAAGGACGAGTAGAAGAAAATTTCAATACACACACAGCGGCTGCATGCGACAGACCATCAGCGAGCTGCCAAACGCGATAGCAATCAATTAGACTCCTATACTTGGATGGCTTCTTTATTAACCACTTGCCGACTGCCAGCCGTACATAAACTGCGGCAGGTCGGCTCTCTCCCGCCAAACGACGTACCTGTATGTTGTTTCGCGGGAATGCCAGTGCAGGCGCACGCTAGTGCCGATTGGCTATTTGTAAGTATGTTTTAATGGGCAAGCGGGAGGCAATAAAAATTTCAATAGTATTATGCTTTGTACCTCATCTCTTCATTACATGCACTGTGTTGATGCATGGATTGATGGATGATCTGCCTATGTGGATGCAAAGCAGATTTATGACGCTAAACGATTCCTTTACATTATTACAAATATAGAGGGGGGGCTACTGCGGTTGCTGAAAAAAGTAAAACAGCCGCTGACACTACAATACAAATATACAGGTCCTTCTCAAAAAATTAGCATATTGTGATAAAGTTCATTATTTCCTGTAATGTACTGATAAACATTAGACTTTCATATATTTTAGATTCATTACACACAACTGAAGTAGTGCAAGCCTTTTATTGTTTTAACCACTTAAGCCCCGGAAGATTTTACCCCCATTCCGACCAGGGGGTATTTTGCGATTCGGCACTGCGTGACTTTAACGGACAATTGCGCGGTCGTGCGACGCTGTACCTAAACGAATTTGGCGTCCTTTTTTTCCCACAAACAGAGCTTTCTTTTGGTGGTATTTGATCACCTGTGCGATTTTTTGATCACGCGCTATAAACAAAAAAAGAGCGTCAATTTTGCAAAAATAACAATATTTTTCACATTTTTTTATATGAAATTCCCCCCAAAAAAAATGTAAAAATCAAAATTTTTTAACATTTTCGGCCAATTTGTTTTATGCTACCTATGTTTGGTAAAAAAAATCGCAAAAAGCGTATTTTGATTGGTTTGCGCAAAAGTTATCGCGTTTACTAACAAAGGGAAAGATTTTTGTCATTTTTGTTGTTTTTTTTTAAACGCGTAATGGCGGCGATCTGTGATTTTTTTTGCGGTACTGCGACATTGCGGCGGACAGATCGGACCCTTGACTGACATTTTTGACACTTTTGGGGTTACCAGTGACATTTCTACAGTAATCAGTGCTATATATATGCACTGTTACTGTAAAAATACACTGGTAGTGAAGGGGTTAACTTTATTTGGGAGGGAGGGGCTGTGTGTGTCCCTAGGGGCGTGCTTTCTACTGTGATTGGCTGTGGCTTCAGCTGTAAGCACACTGATCAATGGATCTACATAGTAGATCCATGTGATCTGTGTCTTTGCAGCGAGGAGAATGACAGGCAGCTTGTTTACACAAGCTGCCTGACATTCTCCCTCTCCCCCGCCGATCACCGAGTGACCGGCGGACATCGGGTCCGCTGGTCACACGCGCGGGGGGGTCCGTGACCACGCGGGAGCGCGCCTCCGGGGGCGCGCGCTCGCTCCCTAGACCCTCACAAGCAAGCAACGTAGCCCTACGTTAGTTTGCTTGTGAGGGGCTGACCGCCGACGTAGATAGTCGTGCGGCGGTCGGCAAGTGGTTAATATTGATGATTTTGGCATACAGCTCATGAAAAACCAAAATTCCTATCTCAAAAAATGAGCATATTTCATCCGACCAATAAAAGAAAAGTGTTTTTAATACAAAAAAAGTCAACCTTCAAATAATTATGTTCAGTTATGCACTCAATACTTGGTCGGGAATCCTTTTGCAGAAATGACTGCTTCAATGCGGCGTGGCATGGAGGCGATCAGCCTGTGGCACTGCTGAGGTGTTATGGAGGCCCAGGATGCTTCGATATCGGCCTTGAGCTCATCCAGAGTGTTGGGTCTTGCATCTCTCAACTTTCTCTTCACAACATCCCACAGATTCTCTATGGGGTTCAGGTCAGGAGAGTTGGCAGGCCAATTGAGCACAGTAATACCATGGTCAGTAAACCATTTACCAGTGGTTTTGGCACTGTGAGCAGGTGCCAGGTCGTGCTGAAAAATGAAATCTTCATCTCCATAAAGCTTTTCAGCAGATGGAAGCATGAAGTGCTCCAAAATCTCCTGATAGCTAGCTGCATTGACCCTGCCCTTGATAAAACACAGTGGACCAACACCAGCAGCTGACATGGCACCCCAGACCATCACTGACTGTGGGTACTTGACACTGGACTTCAGGCATTTTGGCATTTCCCTCTCCCCAGTCTTCCTCCAGACTCTGGCACCTTGATTTCCGAATGACATGCAAAATTTGCTTTCATCCGAAAAAAGTACTTTGGACCACTGAGCAACAGTCCAGTGCTGCTTCTCTGTAGCCCAGGTCAGGCGCTTCTGCCGCTGTTTCTGGTTCAAAAGTGGCTTGACCTGGGGAATGCGGCACCTGTAGCCCATTTCCTGCACACGCCTGTACACGGTGGCTCTAGATGTTTCTACTCCAGACTCAGTCCACTGCTTCCGCAGGTCCCCCAAGGTCTGGAATCGGTCCTTCTCCACAATCTTCCTCAGGGTCCGGTCACCTTTTCTCGTTGTGCAGCGTTTTCTGCCACACTTTTTCCTTCCCACTGACTTCCCACTGAGGTGCCTTGATACAGCACTCTGGGAACAGCCTATTCGTTCAGAAATTTCTTTCTGTGTCTTACCCTCTTGTTTGAGGGTGTCAATGATGGCCTTCTGGACAGCAGTCAGGTCGGCAGTCTTACCCATGATTGGGGTTTTGAGTAATGAACCAGGCTGGGAGTTTTTAAAAGCCTCAGGAATTTTTTGCAGGTGTTTAGAGTTAATTAGTTTATTCAGATGATTAGGTTAATAGCTCGTTTAGAGAACCTTTTCATGATATGCTAATTTTTTTAGATAGGAATTTTGGTTTTTCATGAGCTGTATGCCAAAATCATCAATATTAAAACAATAAAAGGCTTGCACTACTTCAGTTGTGTGTAATGAATCTAAAATATATGAAAGTCTAATGTTTATCAGTACATTACAGGAAATAATGAACTTTATCACAATATGCTCATTTTTTGAGAAGGACCTGTATATGATAACCCGTGATTGCAGGGGCGTAACTACAGGGGTTGCAATTGCAACCCGGGCCCCATGCTCCAGAGGGCCTGTGCGGCTCCCCTGTACACCTGGATAGGAGGGGGGGGGGGGCAGCATATAGAGAAATCACTGTCCTCCTTTTACCTTCTCTAGCTGCAGGAGGAAGATGGAGGAGATTGGTTACTCTGTATGCTGCCCCCACCACTCCTCCTATCCAGTTCACTTGTGTTCTGTTGTCTCTGGGCCCCTGTGTGCTCCCCTGGTCCCCCCACCTACTGTGCTGCCTGAATACCCCCCCCCCCCCCCAAATGTGCTCCCTCCCCTCTCCTGCCGGCTGCTGCAGGGGATGTCACAATAGAGAACCAGGAAGGGTCGGTAAATATGTAATTTACCAGCTCCTTCCTTTTCTGAATGGACAGAGTCATAGTCAGTCACATTGTAAAAGAATAAAGTAAAATGATAAAAAATAATGCAATTAAAATACCAAAAAATAAAAACTACTGACACCAGTGGGTGAACTTCCAGGATCACAAAGGTCACACTTGTGACCAGGCCCTGGCATTCCACCACCGTGGGGAGGCCCCAAGATGGCAGGAAGGGGACCCATTGCAGAACTTGTAAGAGGGTCCCGCTGTGGGACCGTAATAAAGGGCCCCGCAACAAGAGTAAAGGGCCCCAGGATCAGTGGGAAGAGCCCCAGGCTTGAAGGGAAGGGCTCAGGCCAGGGTTCGGGAGGGGGGGGCCTTCATGGTTTCTTCTGCGTGATTGCATAAACCATGAAAATTAGATAAAACCATATAATACTGCATATAAAAGTAAACAACAAAAATTGATACAGGGAAACCCCACTTTTAAGTACACAATGGGACCAGAGCATGTATGTAAAACGAAAATGTACTTAAAGTGAAGCAATACTTTTTTTCACTTCTCAATGCATGTAAATACCCTAGCTCCATAGGAAATCTTGGTCAGCTTGACATGGCATTGCTCCCAAACCATGTGACAAGGACACCAAGCTTGGGGAGCATGTTAAGGGGATCCAGGACTATGACATGGTAGATTACAAACATGATATGTTGTAGTTCTGGGTCCCCTCTCGGTGCTCCCTACGTTTGGTATCCCTGTCACTTATGGTTTGGGAGCAGTGCCATGTCAAGCTGACCAAGATTTCCCATAGACGCCAATGTTAAAAACCGGGAGTAGTGCCATGCCAAGTTGACCAGGCTGTTTCTGTACTCGCGAGTGTATGTAAAGTGATGGTACTTAAAACGGAGTATGCCTGTATAGCAAAAGTGCGTTGTGCAATGCTGTGCAAGGTCTTTCAATGTAGGTCCAATTATGCTTCCACCTTTCGATGAAATGTGCGACAGTGCAAAAAAAAAAAAAAAAGTCCACAAGGATAAAAAAGAATTCAACCTTTTGCGTGGAACGCACGCAGATCGCCGATGTATATACGGTATTTTGGAATACTGGTAAAAACAATGATGAATCTAATTACTACCTAATTGACTGGTTTTTGGATATATAAGTGCAGTGTACAGATAAGAGGCTCATACCCCAGATGAAGTCCAGGTGGACGAAACGTACGTGGGGTTGGAATGAGCTTATCTCTTAACATTGCGCCTATTCGTCAACAGACTTGTATAAAGTACTCGAAATTTCTACTTGAGTAAAAGTACAAGTGCTCGATCAAAAAATTACTTGAGTAGAAGTGGAAGTGCTCGCAGAAAAAGTTACTTAAGTAGAAGTACTAAAGTATTCAACATTTTTTTTACTTAAGTATTGCAAGTAGTTTTTTCAAAAAATTTGCTACTTAAGTACTAAAAGTAAAAAGTACAAGTAGTTTTGAAAAAAAATTTCTACTCAAGTACTGAGAGTAGAAGTACAAGTACTGTGTTATGTAGTTATTAAAGAAAGAAGTCAAAAGTTTGAACATCATATTGTTTTTATTATTTCAAATGATTTATTCAAATGATTAACCTGTGTTTGTTAGTAGTTTCTTGATGCACTTTAAGCGCTGTAGCACCATTTATTTGTTTGTTTCATATTTTCTTTTTATTGGAAAGATTTGGTATAGCAGCTTTTATTATACACAGCCTTTATTTTCGTATGCGCTGATTTACAAATGACATTATACACATTTTTTTGAGCTTTATGCAACCTGCCATCTACTGTTCTGGCAGTGGTAATTTTTTTAAAAGTAACGAGTAACTATGCAGCACAAAAAAAAATACTTGAGTAGAAGTATCGAAATCATCGAAAAAATGTAGTGAAGTAAAAGTAGAAGTAGGAGAAAAAAATTCTACTCTAGGAAAGTACAGATACCGCATTTCGGTACTTAAGTACAATACTTAAGTAGTTCTACTTCGTTACTATACATCTCTGTTCGTCAATATATAGGATCCCTATCCGAATGTCTGTTATATGCATGTAAAATGTAAGTTGTTTACTTTCTAATAAAGTTATAATTTTGGACAGCATCACACTATGTGGAGCTTATTTGTTTTTTAGAGAACCTAAAAGACCTGAGAAGGAATCAGATACCAAGGGTTGTTCCAGCAAGGTTTTATTACCCAATGCTTATACCACTCTGTCCAATATCTCCGGTAAGCGCTCCCGCATTTTCCCTGTTTGATGTTTGAAGCACTGGTGGTGTCTTTTCCTTTTCCCATTTCGGATCACGGAACACTCTTCCCATAATTTTTGGATTTCACTTTTCGACTTGGACACTTTTTATCCTTGTGGACTTTTTTTGCACGGTCGCGCATTTAATCGAAAGGTGGAAGCATAATTGGACCTACATTGAAAGACTTTGCACAGTTTTGCACAACGCACGTTTGCTATATTAATTTTTGTTGTTTACGTTTATATGCAGTATCATATGGTTTTATCTGATTTTCATGCTTTATGCAATCACGGGTTATCATATATACCGTATATACTCGATTATAAGCAGAGTTTTTCAGCACATTTTTTGTGCTGAAAAAAGTCCCCCTCGGCTTATACTCGAGTCATATAAAAAAAAATGTCCGCAGCCGGCCCAACATGCACACATGAATGTGTACGGGCTTTCCCGAGTGCCGGCGGCGCATGCGCGGTGATGTGTTGGCGCCACAGGAACACGTAAGTGAGAATCCTCCACAGCCGCATTATGCGGGGCTGCGGGCATACTACAGGAGATGCAGTAATGCGCCTCCTGTAGTATGCCCGCATTCTCTTGTACCATGCCCACAGCCCTGCGCTCTCCTGTACCATGCCTGCAGCCCCACGTTCTCCTGTACCATGCCCGCAGCCCCGCGTTCTCCTGTACCATGCCAGCAGCCCAGCGTTCTCCTGTACAATGCCCGCAGCCCCGTGTTCTCCTGTACCATGCCCATAGCCCCGTGTTCTCCTGTACCATGCCCATAGCCCCGTGTTCTCCTGTACCATGCCCGCAGCCCCTGCACCATGCCCGCAGCCCCTGTTTGGGGTCTCGTGGTGGTCCTGTTGGGTCCAGTAGCTACTGCATTTCCCACCCTAAGCTTATACTTGAGTTAATCATTTACCTATTTCTTTGTGGTAAAATTAGGGGCCTCGGCTTGTATTCGGGCCGGCTTATACTCGAGTATATACGGTATATTGAGTCCATCTGACTTACTCTTCATGTTTTTAGCACGGCACTGTTTATGGTTTTTAGTCCTATACATTATTGTATTAAAGCGTAGCTTTGTCCTAATTCTGGTGAGTTCTCTATTCAAAGGGGAGAGGAGACTCTGGAGAATAAAAGGGCGGTCGTTGCAATATTTTATGTCGCACTGTATATATAATGTTTGGGGGTTCTAAGTAATTTTCCAGCAAAAATTACTGATTTTTAACTTGTAAGCAACAAATGTCAGAAATACGCTTAGTCTATAAGTGGTTAAACCAAAACCAGTAATAATGGAAGGCAGAGGCAATCATTTAATGTGGCAAAGAGTAGATACATTCATATAGTCTTACAGATACAACCGGCCCTTTGAGGGCAACCATAATGCTGATGCAGGCCCGCAATGAAACGGAGTTTGTCACCCCTGATTTAGAGCATTCTCCGACGCCGCTGCTAAATAAAAAGCCAATGCTTGTAAAGGAAATAAGTGATTTATTGCTGCTCAGGACAGAAACAAGGATCTCCAAACTCTGTGAAGATCGCCGGATACATTAGACATATTTGTGCAGGTAAACAGATCCAAAGACCTGGGCCTGCGTCCCTTGTCAATCAGTGACAGAAGATAGCTCTACCCAATCACATCCAAGGTCAGCCGACCCCTCCTGGCTCTGTTAATAGGACTCAGGGCCTCATTTACATCAACAATGGGAAAGACTTAACAAACAGACACAGCAAAACCACAGAACAGAGTCAAGTTTTTTAGAAGAGAAAAGGGTCAGGCAAAACATAAATTATTGTATGATTGGGTTACCATTGGAAAATGCCCATTTCTAGATGCAGTTTGCATATGATCCTTCCTACTGCACTGTGGTTTACTCCTCCCTTTTCTCAGCTGGCAGGTATTTAGCAGAAACGCTGTCTGTACTGCTTGATTATACAGACAGGCACTAAGGAAAGTTTCAGGATGGCATTAGAAGATGTGTGCCAATAACAGAATAAGGGTCATTGGCAGGTTACATGTTCATGCACATTTGGGCGAACAACCTAATTCACGGGAGTCTATTTAAACACAGCTGAGCCAGAACCCTGGGGCTTGGAGCCTGAATCTGTCCATGAGATCTGCTTCCTTATTGCAGACCTGGCCTGCCCTTGTTCTTGTCTCTGCTCTGCCTTCCTTCTGTCGATCTTGGCATGGCTCTGCCGATTCCTGGTTTGACCCTGGCTAGTTCAAGGCCATGGCTTGTCTCAGAAGATTCAGGGTTTGACCACGGTAAATTCCAGGCCATGGCTTGTCTCGGAAGACTCTGGGTTTGACCTTAGCCAACTCCAGGTCACGGCTTGTCTCGGAAGGCTCTGGGTTTGACCTTAGCCAATTGCAAGCCACGGCTTGCCTCAGAAGACTCTGGGTTTGACCTTAGCCAATTCAAGGTCACGGCTTGTCTCGGAAGGCTCTGGGTTTTACCTTAGCCAATTGCAGGCCATGGCTTGTCTCGGAAGGCTCTGGGTTTTACCTTAGCCAATTCCAGGCCATGGCTTGCCTCTGAAGGCTCTGGGTTTGACCTTAACCAATTGCAGGCCACGGGTTGCTTCAGAAGGCTCTGGGCTTGACCTTGGCCAAGTCCAGGCACGGTCTGTCTCAGAAGACTCTGGGTTTGACCTTGGCCAATTCCAGACCACAGCTTGTCTTAGAAGTATCTGGGATGGACTTGGCCAATTCCAGGCCATGACCTGTCTCAGAAGGCTCTGGGTTTGACCTTGGCTAATTTCAGGCCATGGCTTGTCTCAAATGACTCGGAGTTTGACATTAGCTAGTTCCAGATCATGGCTTGTTTTAGACGACTCTGGCCTTGACCCTGGCTAGTTCCCAATTATGGCTTGTCTTTGACAAGTCTAGGATTGACCTCAGCTAGTCCCCAACCTTGGCTTGCCGCAGCTGACCTTCTGGTGCGATCCTAGCTTGCCTCCTTACTGTGGCACTACCTGCTACCCTGCCCGGTGTTTTGTTTACAGCTGACTGTGAGTTCCAATATCCCAGCCAGATGCCTTCTGGTCTACCCAGGGACTTTCCTGTTGGTCTGCACAAGGCTCCAAGCCAAGTCTGACTCATGAAAGAAGTTTCCATGGATTTGACTTCTGGCCCCCATGCCCTCACTCCCTGAGTTACAAACAAGATCGGTTCTGTAGGTTTGTTCTTAAGTTGAATTTGTATGCAAGTTGGAACAGGTACTAAGTTTAGGTGTAACTCCAGCCAAAATAAATAATTTTTAGGATAGCATAGGGAAGAGGATTTAACCTCACTTTCTGTCCCAATCGGATTTTGAAAATTTTGGACTGCTGTGGAAACAAGGATTGGTGATAAAGCTTCAGTGGCGACACCGACACCTTTTTCCTATAACTTTTATAGGTGTGAATTTCCCTTCCTAGGGGGAAATTTCCTCTCACTTCCTGTTGTCTCCCTCTTTTTGTAAGCATGAGTGGTATGTATGTGACTCAGGGAGTGCCTGTACTACACCCCAGGGGAGTCTGGATCAGAAGTGTAAGGGAGGCCATTTAATCATCTCATCCTCCAGCCAGGTACGGGAAAGAATAACTGTAAATGTTGATTCTAAAGTGCATCTAAGGCCCCTTTCACACTCGACTTGAGACTGCAAAGTCGCATGACAAGTCTTACTCCACGATGTCCAACGAGCACCGTTCATATTTGTGCAACTTCAAGTTGCAAAAACTTCATAGTGCCTGAACTACTTTGGTTTCACTGATGCATTTTGAGGTCTATAGACCTCAAGATTACACAGGCATTGTCCAGCCAAAATCGTGTCAAAATTGCGTGCCTTTTAGGTCGCACCTGTGTGAAAGGGGCCTAAAAGACATTTTTTTTAAATTTTGGTAACGAGAAGGGTTAAAACCCCAGTTGATTGTTCCTTCTGGGGAAATTCACCCTCACTACTTGTACTGGTGGCCATTGTCTCCAAGACTGAAATTGATGGGAAAATTTTAAAAAAGTTTATTTTGCCAGCAAAACAGGAACAGAAGGAAAATATTCCAATGGAGACATACATTCCGGTGACAATTTCCCTAGCTTAAGAAAATTCCGGTGACAATTTCCCTCGTTTAGGAAAGATATTCACTCACTTCCTATGGTGTCTACGGAACAGGAAGTGAAAGCCTTGAATAGAAGTGAACAGTCCATTAAAAGTAAATACAACTAAAAATAAGCATTCGCTAAAAATACATTATAATTTTTCTTAAAAAACAACAAAAACTGTAACATTCTGTTCTACAAAACTTTAGCCGGCTGAATAAGCGCGTGTGCTGGGCATCCAGAAGCCAAGAGGGCAAAGTTTCCTCAGTTGATTTCACTGGGTGCATTCCCAAGAGAGGGTTCGGGGGCAGTAAAAGCATGCAGTCGATCTGTGCTTTTTCCAACCCCCCCCCCCCCCTTCCCCAACTTAATTGCAAAGGTAGTGGACGGGGGGAATACACATGCCACAATTCTTGGCATTGTAGTGTAGCAGTGCCTATTTAACTTATTGGGACCGCACCACATCCTCATCTAATGCACATGGCTGCAGCTCAGTGGAGTAGGCTTTGAGGAGGCGATATAACGGCTCTTCATCGCCTATTAAACACCCTTGAGAAACAATCCACTGCAGATTGCAATTGAGTGGGGGACACAAAATGTAAGGCTGGAGACAGACACACACACACACACACACACACACACACACACACACACACAACCAAAAGTATTGGGACGCCTGCCTAAAAATTGAATGGCATCCCAGTCTTAGTCCGTAGGGTTCAGTATTGAGTTGGCCGACCCTTTGCAGCTATAACAGCTTCAACTCTTCTGGCAAGGCCGTCCACAAGGTTTACGAGTGTGTCTATGGGAATATTTGACCATTCTTCCAGAAGGGCATTTGTGAGGTCAGGCACTGACGTTGGTCAGGTTGAGGGCATGACTCTGTGCAGGCCAGTCAAATTTGCTCATCCATGTCTTTATGGACCTTACTTTGTGCACTGGTCCAAATCCTTTGGTGGAGGGGAGATTATGGTTTGGGGTTGTTTTTCAGGGGTTGGGCTTGGCCGCTTAGTTCCAGTGAAGGGAATTCTTAAGCCCCGTACACACGATAAGAAATTCGGAAGGGAAATTTCGTCCGATCTGCAGATTTTCGGCTTGTTAGTATGATGCTTTCGACAGCCAACTCCGACTTTTCGGCTGACAAAATCCTGGTGTGCAGGCAGTAAAATTTTTGTCCTCCGTCAAAACACGTCCGATTTTCGTCTCATTAGTACAGATTTTGATGGGGAAAAATCTGATGAGCAAGACTAGGCATACTCAGAGATGAAAGAACACATAGAAAGCAATCCAACACATGACATCACTTCTGAAGTAGAATTCTGTCGTGCGGGAAAATTCGTGTGCAGTCTAGAGCATATTCCAACCAACCGTCACCACTCTGGACAAAACATGGACGACCAGTCGGCGGAAATTCCTTGCGTGTATACGAGGCTTTAGTTCCAGTGAAGGGAACTCTTAAGGTGTCAGCATACCAAGACATTTTAGACAATTTCATGCCTCCCACTTTGTGGGAACGGTTTGGGGATGGTTCCCCAACATGACTGCGCACCAGTGCACAAAGCAAGGTCCATAAAGACATGGATGAGTGAGTTTGGGGTGGAGGAACTTGACCCCAACCCTTTGGGATGAATTGGAGTTGAGACTGCGAGCCAGGCTCTCTCTCCAACATCAGTGCCTGACCTCACAAATGCGCTTCTTGAAGAATGGTCAAAAATTCCCATAGACACACTCCTAAACCTTGTGGACAGCCTTCCCAGAAGAGTTGGCCAACTCAATATTGAACCCTACAAACTAAGACTGGGATGCAATTAAAGTTCATGTGCATGTAAAGGCAGGCGTCCCAATACTTTTGGTATCCAATTCGCATGGTGTGCGAGTGTTACCAACTCTCGATGTAGCCGATTCACACAGGCCACGGTCCGCATTCCAAAAGGGTTCTGTGTATGTTTGGGTCCGGTTCAGGTGCATTCAGAATTCGGACCCGATTCACACCTGAACAGTTACGCACCTGACCCCATGCGGGGAACCGCAGCCGCACGTATGTGAACCCGACCTAAAAAGAGCTCCTGGGAGAGACTTAAGCCCTGTACACACGCGTCGATAATTGGCCATGAATTTTCGGCCAACGTCCGATCGGCCAATTTTCAGCTTGTTAGTATGATGCTTCCGACAACCGACTACGACTTTTCGGCCGAAAAAAATCTGGTGTGCAGGCTATAAAATTTTTGTTGGCCGTCAACACAACGGCCGATTTTCCATCAGTCAGTACAGATTTCGGCAGACAAAAATCTGATGAGCAAGACTGGGCATGCTCAGAGAAGAAAAAACACACGGAAAGTAAACCAATGGCCGAGAAAATTCCGTGTGCAGTCTAGGCACATTCCAACCAACAAAACACCACTCTGGACAAAAGTCGGACGATCGGTCTGCCGATAATCGTTGCGTGTGTACGAGGCATTACCCTCACGTCTCATCTTGGTAAAAATAATTTTACAAGACAGGAAATGAGGCAAAATCTATAAGGGTTCAAGTCTGTGTTACGGTTGGTATCGTTCCCCTCACTTCCTGTCTGGTAAAATGTCAGCAAGTGAAGAAAAATCTCTCCAATGGAGGCCCAGATAGAAATTCATAAACACAATCTAATCCTTCCACAGTCTAACAAAAGATAAAGGTTTTAGCTGGACATACTATTTAATGAAAACCTCAAGTTGTTCTGTGGAGAGTGACCAAGAAAACTGAGCCAAGACAGAAACGATAACTATTCCTGAGGCTTCCGATTTTACAGATAAGGACTAACCAAAAAGAAAAATAGATCTCATCTTCACTCATCACTCCTGAAGCACAGATAAAAACCCAAAACATATAAACTTAATAAAAACCACACATAAAAACAAGATGGTAACTTCAGCTTTTCCCTGATATCAGAAACAGAAAGAGCACCTGTTGGCGGCAAACAATAAAGGAAGACATTATCAGGACTGTGCCGGTACTTGGGAAGAATGAAGTCTACCAGTTCTTTGGAGTGGTGGCATCACTAGATCCTGGGGAATGTCTAGGCTCGGGGAGTAACCTAGGCCATAAAAATAACTAACAGGGTAAATGGCAGACAGCCCATGTACAAAGCTTAAATAAATATGAAAGATATTCTCCAACAAAACAATAGAATATACACTATATTACCAAAAGTATTGGGACGCCTGCATGAACTTTAATGGCATCCCAGTCTTAGTCCGTAGGGTTCAATATTGAGTTGGCCCACCCTTTGCAGCTATAACAGCTTCAACTCTTCTGGGAAGGCTGTCCACAAGGTTTAGGAGTGTCTATGGGAATGTTTTAGCCTTTACACGCACATGAACTTTAATAGCATCCCAGTCTTAGTCCGTAGGGTTCAATATTGAGTTGGCCCACCCTTTGCAGCTATAACAGCTTCAACTCCTCTGGGATGGCTGTTCACAAGGTTTAGGAGTGTGTCTAGTACAGTGATGGTGAACCTTGGCACCCCAGATGTTTTGGAACTACATTTCCCATGATGCTCAACTACACTGCAAAAAGCATGAGCATCACGGGAAATGTAGTTCCAAAACATCTGGGGTGCCAAGGTTCACCATCACTGGTCTACAGGAATGTTTTGGCCATTACACACACATGAACTTTAATGGCATCCCAGTCTTAGTCCGTAGGGTTCAATATGGAGTTGGCCCAACCTTTGCAGCTATAACAGCTTCAACTCTTCTGGGAAGGCTGTCCACAAGGTTTAGGAGTGTGATGGGAATGTTTTAGCCTTTACACGCACATTAACTTTAATAGCATCCCAGTCTTAGTCTGTAGGGTTCAATATGGAGTTGGCCCAACCTTTGCAGCTATAACAGCTTCAACTCTTCTGGGAAGGCTGTCCACAAGGTTTAGGAGTGTGTCTATGGGAATGTTTGAGCATTCTTCCAGAAGCGTGTTTGTGAGGTCAGGCACTGATACTGGACAAGAAGGCCTGGCTCGCAGTCAACGCTCTTATTCGGCCCAAAGGTGTTCTATCGGGTTGAGGTCAGGACTCTTTGCAGGCCAGTCAAGTTCCTCCACCCCCTAAACTTGCTCATCCATGTCTTGCTTTGTGCACTGGTTTCAAATAATTTGGTGGAGGGGGAGATTATGGTGTGGGTTTGTTTTTCAGGGGTTGGGCTTGGCCCCTTCGTTCCAGTTAAGAGAATTCCTAAAGCGGAGTTCCACCCAAAAGTTCCTTCCCAGAAGAGTTGAAGCTGTTATAGCTGCAAAGGGTGGACCAACTCAATATTGAACCCTACGGACTAAGACTGGGATGCCATTAAAGTTCATGTGTGTGTAAAGGCAGGTGTCCCAATACTTTTGACAATATAGTGTATGAGTGAAGTGCCTGGGAGTGGAGGTGATGATGGATGTCATCAGTGGAGGGCATCCCAATACTTTTGGTATCCAATTTACATGACATGTGAGTGTGACCGGCTCTCAATGGAGCCGGTTCACACAGGGCCTGCATTCCAAAAGGGTCCTGGTGTATGTTTGGGTCCAGTTCAGGTACAAATTTAGGCAAAAATTCAGACCCGATTCACGCATGAACCGGAACGCACCGGACTCCATGCTGGGAACCGCGGCCACACTTACGTAAATCCGGCCAAAAAGAGCTTGCCCCAATACTTTTGGTAAGATAGTGTAAATTACGAGGAACCCACAGCTCCTGTCTGAATAATAGTTTCTACAAAAGCAATGATCCTTGCCTGACCTAGCTGTCCACTTTCCAAAAATCCAGCACTAAAAACCGGTATTAGCTGTCCAGAGTGTCTGCCTGCCTCAGGCAACCTTCCCGCCTGGCTTTAGTACATCCCTGGCCCATATAACTGCAAAATGGCCTTGCATATTGATTGGCCGATATGCGGCGTGACCCCATGTGCCTTATCACCAGCCTAATAGGCTTGTAGGAACTAGCAGTACTGCCCCAGAGGTTCCTGTCCTTTATCCCCCCCGCCCCCGTTCACACTGAATGCGGCTTCAAAATCATGTGACTTCACCTGAAATCGCACAATTTCAAAAGCAACATGCGATGTCTATACAAGTCGCACCTGAAATCACCAAAAATAGTGCAAGAACCCTTTTTTCCAAATCGGTGCAGCACTGTTTGGAACAGTTCCATAACCGACAATAGGATAAGACTTGTCATGCGATTTGGACCTGTCAAATCGCATGACAAGTGACAGCGGTGTGATCGGGGGCTTAGCAAGGATTATTTAAAGAAAGCTTGGGCTAGGGATCAACTATGTAAAGTAAGAGTAATGATGAATACAAAAAAGGGGCCACAAAAAAAAAAAAAAAAATGAAAGTGGTCCTAAAGCCTAAACATTTTTTACCTTAATGTGGAGCTCCACCCAAAAGGGGAAGCTCTGCTTGTCTAACCCCTCCCCCCTTTCCGCTGCCATATTTGGCACCTTTCGAGGGGGAGCGAGTACCTGGGTTTGACAGGTATCTGCTCCCAATTCTGGCTGTTTGTGAGGCGGAAGTTCAGCCCCCCCCCCCCCCCCCCCCCCCCAAGCCAGCCCATTTACAGAGTGCAGCGCGTTTCGCGCTTGCGAAGTGGAAAACCAGCTGTGAAACCGCAAGGCTTCAGTGCTGATTTCCCTTAGCCAAAATGGCGGCACTGTGCCATTTTTCATTAGGGGCACTTGTGTGCTTTGCCCCCCACTCATCTCACAGTTCAATGCTTAGTGCCCGAGTGACCAACCCCAGGTGGGAATGCTGGTTTGTGTGTGTGTTGCTCCATCTTATTCCACTTGTTATACTGTTACTCTTCACTTGTATGGGCATGGGGGAAGCTTGTTTGGCTGTACTTCTGTGGATCATTCTGCACTCCTGTGACCCGTTTTCAGCAGACAGCCGGCTGAAGCCTGCTGTCGGCTGATATCACAGAGCAGGTCTAGGCTGGGGCAAGATTGTGACTATATGTTC
>NC_138778.1:226272660-226282660 GCF_965119305.1 Pelophylax lessonae | reverse complement strand
TCTGTAGCCGGAGTCCCCCCAGGGCATGGAGGCACATATAGGACAAACCTGATAAAAAGAGAATACAGCAAGAGTTCATAGGACTGCAGAGTACAAAGGAAATGCTGAACACAAATACAACACGAGGACTCACCACAGGTGTGGGGTCACTATAATGATACTTCCTACAATGATCCACGAGTCCTTCCTGGTCCAAGTTCTGTTCATTGCAATAAGGGCAGATGAATGTGAATCGGTTTGGGATATCTCTGGGAGAAGAATTCAAAAATAAAAAAAAGGTAAAAGGTTTTAAGTAAAACATTAGCACATGGCTCACAGTGAATCCAAACAATCAGAATGTTACAAAGTTAGTGAGGTTGAAAAAAGAAACCAGTCCATCCAGTGCAACCTATGATGAGTGTGTGTGTATTATGGTAATAGTACATTGTATACCCCTGTATGTTGTACATTGTATACCCCTGTATGTTGTACATTGTATACCCCTGTATGTTGTACATTGTATACCCCTGTATGTTGTACATTGTATACCCCTGTATGTTGTACATTGTATACCCCTGTATGTTGTACATTGTACACCCCCTGTATGTTGTACATTGTATACCCCTGTATGTTGTACATTGTATACCCCCTGTATGTTGTACATTGTATACCCCCTGTATGTTGTACATTGTATACCCCCTGTATGTTGTGGTCTTTAAGGTGCCCATCTAATCGTTTTTTTGAAACTAACGATGCTCCTCGCTGACACCACTGCTTGTGGAAGAGAATTCCACATCCTTACTGCTCTGACAGTAAAGAACCCTTTAAGCAGTTTAACTACTTCAATACAGTGCACTTTCACCCCCCTTCTTGCCCAGGCCAATTTTCAGCTTTGAGCACTGTCACATTTTGAATGACAATTGCACGGTCATGCTACACTGTACCCATTTATTATAGTGTGTGTGTGTATATATATTACATACACGTGTGTGTGTGTGTGTGTGTGTGTGTGTGTGTGTGTGTGTGTGTGTGTGTGTATATATATATATATATATATATACACACACACACACACACACACACACACACACACACACACACACACACACACACACACGTGTGTGTGTGTGTTCCACCCCCCTGCGACGAGACGCTCGCAGGGAACGGAAGTCGGAGCACACAGCATCAGGCGTGAGATTCGGCTACCGTACGCTGCTGGAATACATCGCGGGATCCCGGGGACAAGGCAAGTAACCTCTTCCAGGATCCAGCGAAATTCTCCCTGGCGGTACCCTGAGTGTGGTGGAATTTCAGTGCCATTAGCGGTAACCCCAAGCCACTCTCGGAAATACCGCCAGGGAGGTTAATGAAACTTTTTTCCCAAAAAGAAAACGCGTTTGAAAAATTGCTGCGAAAATACTGTGTGACATAAAAAGTTGCAACGACCGCAGGATGCCAGCGTGGACACTTACCGAGCAGGTCCAGCAATTTTTTCATTTATTTTGCGACCGGTTTGTATCTTGTCATGGCCATAGGATAATCTAATATATTTTTTGAGGCAACAGACTCTTTGTTGATGTGCGCAATTGTGACACCTCTGCCAAGTTTGTAGCACAGATATAAAGACTCAACAACATCAAAACAATACCAGTTCTTCATATATATACATACCGCATATATCGCTGGTAGGGAAGTATTACCTTCCCTTACAATAAGTTTTACACCTGTTGCGGTGATGTCGCAAATTTCCCTGCGGCCGACTACCACCGTGTCTGCCAATTTAAAGATATCGTTCTGAGCTCTAGTTATTAATATAATTCCTTTATATGCCCCTGAGGAAGCAACAGCGGAACATGTTGGGCTATTGTTGACCAAGTGGCCATTCTGGCAGGATCAACAAAGGAGTAATATGTATAGGAGCATTGTGTTTTCACAATCATTTTTATATTTATGTCCGTGTCTATGTCTAGTCTCCTATTCTGTATATGTACATATTAATATGTACCATTGTATGTATGTATATATATATATACAGTGGGTACGGAAAGTATTCAGACCCCCTTAAATTTTTCACTCTTTGTTATATTGCAGCCATTTGCTAAAATCATTTAAGTTCATTCTTCTTCCTCATGAATGTACACATAGCACCCCATACTGACAGAAAAACACAGAATTGTTGACATTGTTGCAGATTTATTAAAAAAGAAAAACTGAAATATCACATGGTCCTAAGTATTCAGACCCTTTGCTCAGTATTTAGTAGAAGCCCCCTTTTGATCTAATACAGCCAGGAGTCTTTTTGGGAAAGATGCAACAAGTCTTTCACACCTGGATTTGGGGATCCTCTGCCATTCCTCCTTGCAGATCCTTTCCAGTTCTGTCAGGTTGGATGGTAAACGTTGGTGGACAGCCATTTTTAGGTCTCTCCAGAGATGCTCAATTGGGTTTAAGTCAGGGCTCTGGCTGGGCCATTCAAGAACAGTCACGGAGTTGTTGTGAAGCCACTCCTTCGTTATTTTAGCTGTGTGCTTAGGGTCATTGTCTTGTTGGAAGGTAAACCTTCGGCCCAGTCTGAGGACCAGAGCACTCTGGAGAAGGTTTTTGTCTAGGATATCCCTGTACTTGGCCGCATTCATCTTTCCCTCGATTGCAACCAGTCGTCCTGTCCCTGCAGCTGAAAAACACCCCCACAGCATGATGCTGCCACCACCATGCTTCACTGTTGGGACTGTATTGGACAGGTGATGAGCAGTGCCTGGTTTTCTCCACACATACCGCTTAGAATTAAGGCCAAAAAGTTCTATTTTGGTCTCATCAGACCAGAGAATCTTATTTCTCACCATTTTGGAGTCCTTCAGGTGTTTTTTAGCAAACTCCATGCGGGCTTTCATGTGTCTTACACTGAGGAGAGGCTTCCGTCGGGCCACTCTACCATAAAGCCCCGACTGGTGGAGGGCTGCAGTGATGGTTGACTTTCTACAACTTTCTCCCATCTCCTGACTGCATCTCTGGAGCTCAGCCACAGTGATCTTTGGGTTCTTCTTTACCTCTCTCACCAAGGCTCTTCTCCCCCGATAGCTCAGTTTGGCCGGACGGCCAGCTCTAGGAAGGGTTCTGGTCGTCCCAAACGTCTTCCATTTGAGGATTATGGAGGACACTGTGCTCTTAGGAACCTTAAGTGCAGCAGAAATCTTTTTGTAACCTTGGCCAGATCTGTGCCTTGCCACAATTCTGTCTCTGAGCTCTTCAGGCAGTTCCTTTGACCTCATGATTCTCATTTGCTCTGACATGCATTGTGATCTGGAAGGTCTTATATAGACAGGTGTGTGGCTTTCCTAATCAAGTCCAATCAGTATAATCAAACACAGCTGGACTCAAATGAAGGTGTAGAACCATCTCAAGGATGATCAGAAGAAATGGAAAGCACCCGAGTTAAATATATGAGTGTCACAGCAAAGGGTCTGAATACTTAGGACCATGTGATATTTCAGTTTTTCTTTTTTAATAAATCTGCAACAATGTCAACAATTCTGTGTTTTTCTGTCAGTATGGGGTGCTATGTGTACATTCATGAGGAAGAAGAATGAACTTAAATGATTTTAGCAAATGGCTGCAATATAACAAAGAGTGAAAAATTTAAGGGGGTCTGAATACTTTCCGTACCCACTGTATATATATATATATATATACATACATACACATACATACATACGAGTGTGTGTGTGTATGTTCCACCCCCCTGCGACGAGACGCTCGCAGGGAAAGGAAGTCGGGGCACACAGCATCAAGCGTAAGATTCGGCCGCCGTACGCTGCTGGAATACATTGCGGGATCCCGGGGACAAGGTAGGTAACCTCTTCCAGGATCCAGCAAAATTTTCCCTGGCAGTAGGTTACCGCTAATGGCACTGAAATTCCACCCACGAGCCACACTCGGGAATACCGCCAGGGAGGTTAATAAAAAATGTTTTTTCCCAAAAAGAAAACGCGTTTGAAAAACTGCTGCAAAAATACCGTGTGACATAAAAAGTTGCAACGACCACCATTTCATTCCCTAGGGTCTCTGCTTAAAAAAAAAAAAAAAAAAAAAAAAAGGTATATATCTATAAATATCTAGATACAAATCTCTCTCATATATATATACACACACACACACACACACACACACATATTATATACATATATATATATATATATATATAATGTTTGGGGGATCTGAGTAATTTTCTAGCAAATAAATGATGATTTTTACAAGTAGGAGCGGAGTGAAGAATAGGCCCGGTACGGAAGCGGTTGAGCATGTGTGCAAAGAACACAAAATCAACACTGGTAGTGAAAGGGTTGGAGGAAGAATCTGAAAGCTTTATGTGGATGAAAGGACCCCCCCAAAGACATATTTTAATTAATAAATAGCTCTACATAGATGCCACAGACTGATCCAATCCATACCTGGCGTGTGCGGAGTTGTCCTGAGTCACCGACTTGATGCCTTCCATGACGTAGTTCTGGTACTGAGAGCAGTCTAAGGCGTGGGCCCGCATGTTGCAGAGGAGCATCTGTAGAGAAGATCATTTATGTAAGTAAAAGCCGTTGTCACTGGATGGAAATCCCTGTGCTTTATCAGAGGAAGGGAAATCCCAATCTATACAAAGATTCCTGGCTGAGTCTGAAGGGGAATTTATGTCTGATTTCAAGTCTGAAACAAGTCCGTCACCAAGTAGTACAGCTATGGAAGGCCACATAATCCTTCAAAGACTAAGTGCCGCTTCACATTTATGCGATCACAGAGATCGAATGTAATTCGGAGCGCACTGCTCCTAAAATCACATGTGATGTCTGTGCGGTGGATGTTCTGGTGAGTGGATTAACAAGAGGGGAGCACAATCACTTTATCACCACCATTGCATATATTGGATCTATCACATTGGAGCTGTATTGGAAGGACATTTATTTTGTATAGAATACGGTTATTGATTGATATATGAATATAGATTTGCACAATTTTGCACTGAGCACTTTTACAGCATATATTTATTTTGGTTATCAGTGGTAGTGCCGATACATACATTTGCACAGTTAGCACTGTCACTAGCCTGTGAGGGTCTAGGGAGCGAGCGCGCGCCCCCGGAGGCGCACTCCCGCTCCCGCATGGTCACGGACCCCCCCCCCCCGCGCGTGTGACCGGCGGACCCGATGTCCACCGGTCACTCGGCGATCGTCGGGGGAGAGGGAAAAAGTCAGGCGGCTGATGTAAACAAACCGCCTGTCATTCTCCCCTGTGTAGAAACACTGATCATACGGTTCTACTATGTAGGACCGTTGATCACTGTTCCTACACCTCAAGCCACAGCCAATCACAGTTAGAATCACGCCCCTAGGGACACACATAACCCCTCCCTCTCAAAAAAAGTTAATCCCTTCACTGCCAGTGTAATTTTACAGTAACAGTGCATATGTATAGCACTGATTACTGTAGTAATGTCACTGGTAACCCCAAAAGTGTCAAAAACGTCAGTCAAGGGTCCGATCTGTCCGCCGCAATGTCGCAGTACTGCAAAAAAAAAAAAAAAAAAAACGACAAAAATCTTTCCCTTTGTTAGAAAACGCAAAAACTTTTGTGCAAACCAATCAAAATACGCTTTTTGCGATTTTTTTTACCAAACATATGTAGCATAAAACAAATTGGCCGAAAATGTTAAAAAATTTAGATTTTTACATTTTTTTTGGGGAATTTCATATAAAAAATATGAAAAATATTGTTATTTTTGCAAAATTTACGCTCTTTTTTGTTTATAGCGCGTGATCAAAAAAAATCGCACAGGTGATCAAATACCACCAAAAGAAAGCTCTGTTTGTGGAAAAATAAGGACGTCAAATTAGTTTGGGTACAGCGTCGCACGACCGCGCAATTGTCCGTTAAAGTCACGCAGTGCCGAATCGCAAAATACCCACTGGTCAGGAAGGGGGTAAAATCTTCCGGGGCTTAAGTGGTTAATTTGGAGGACTGTTTATTAATTTATTTCACATATTTTGATCACTAACAGCAGCGCTGACACTCCCACATAGCACTTTTCAAGGCACACACACCTTAATTCAGTGGTGCTCAACTCCGGTCCTCGGGTCCACTAACAGGCCAAGTTTTAAGTATCACCTTGGGGAGATGCAGACCAGAATACTGCAATCACTGAGCAGCAAATGAGATCACCTGTGATGTTATTTAGTTATCTTGCAAACCTGGCCTGTTAGTGGGCCCCCGAGGACCGGAGTTGAGGACCACTGCCTTACTTGTCAGCAGCAGCTGTTCACATTATTAAATCTATTTAAATTTATTTGTAAGGATAATCAATTACTCCTGAGCGCGAGGAATTTTCTTTTTACATAATGGGAGAGAGAACTAATCGGTGTGACAGCAGCCGGCGAATCACGGCCTGTGGTTCCTGAAGTTTGTCCAGAGGAAGGACCGCCGTGGTCCAAATTAGAATCTGACCTAGGTAAAAATCAGATCCCTGGACAGGGATAGGGGAGACCTTAGGTAGTTTGGACATCACCTGAACCTTTGCAGGAATTAAATCTGCACAAGGAGACTCAGGACCTAATAAACCTGAAAAGGACAAGCTTTGTCCCCCTTTCTGGGTACCCCCAAAAGAATCATTTCGAGTAGGGATGCACCGATCCGGCTTTTTTGGAGCCGATACCGATACCGGAACCGATCCGGAGCTACACACAAAGCATGCGGCTGCAGTACAGAGCAAAGCCGCTGCTTCATGTGTGCGGCTCCTCCATTCACAGGCGGAGTACATCTGATATCACTCCGCCTGTGAGCCGGGACTATACAGGAAGTAGCGGCTCCCATCCCATACTATTACTGCACCTAGTAAGGGATGGCTGAGCCGTTACTCAGCAAAAACCGGATCGGCCCGTGGGACGGCTGAACTTTACCGATCTCCGATCCAGCTATTTTGTCCAGATCGGGGCCGATTTCCGATCCGAATATCGGATCGGTGCATCCCTAATTTCCAGGATCCCCTTGACGCTCATGAAGGAGGTCCACGAGGCCGGAAACCAGTGAAGATGTCCCCCCCACCCCAATAATGGATGGGGGTAGACCTTCATGCTGAAGGGGATCTTGTCTGCGGGTCCGGAGAAGTTAGCTCTAGGCTTACCAGACCAAGGACGCTTGGAACTTCCCGGGGGGGGGGATTTGAAAGATCAATTTCCCTTATTCTCCGTCCAAGAAGCACAAAATAATTTTCTATGTGCTGAGAAGAAGGACCCAGTCTGCGACGAGGCTCCTTCCCTCTCCTAGACTATGGCAGGAAGGTACTCTCCCCCCTCCCCCCCCCCCGTGATACCCTCGATGTCATCCAGGGTGGCCCCAAACAGGCGATCGCCTTGAAAGGGCAGATCAATGAGAGCTTTCTTATGCCCCGTACACACATTCAGATAATCAGACGACTTATCGTTCGCATTTTGTTGCATGATATTAACATCGAATTCAACAATGTGTACAAACCGTATGATTTTTGTCGTACGATTCGGGAAAAGCTTCCTGGTTGCTTAGCTACGTATCAGATGGTGCAAAACAAAAACAATGGCAGCCAGGCTTTTTCCGTGCTATTTTAGTGTTTCTGATCATGCGCGGTCTTTGTCGATCGATTAGTAGCGGACGCATAGTGTATTGATTAAACGATTGTCGTTCGCTAGGCTATCGTACGACAGAAGTTTTCCTGTTTGTCCCTTCGGATTTTGTTGGATGAACTGCCGTGATCGGCTGTCGAAAGCTGTGTACTAACGATCAGATTATCGTGCGATCAAGTCGAAAGCGAGTTTTATCGCCCGTTTATCTGAACGTGTGTACGGCGCATTAGAGGCTTGGTCTGCGAACCAATTCTTATGCCACAGCACGCGCCTAATCACCACCACTAAAACAGAAAGTTTGGACAGCACAGGGGCTGTATCCAAAGCTGCATCACAAATAAACTGCAACCCATGGACCAACTGGTCCGCTAAATCCACATATGCAGCAGGGACCTGCTCACCCCCCCGGACCTGGCGCAAAAGCTTGGCCCAATCAGTTAGGGTCTGAGACACCAGGGCTGAGGCAAAGACTGCCCTCAATGCCGAACCAGCCATAGTAAACATGCTGCATGCCACAGCCTCCGCCTTCCTGTCAGCCAGGTCCTTAACCACTTTAGCCCTGGCAGATTTTGGTGCTAAATGACAGGCAACTTTTTTCAACTTGGCACTGCGTAACTTTAACTGACAACTGCACGGTCATGCAACGCTGTACCCTAACAAAATTTACGTCCTTTTTTTCCCCACAAACAGAGCTTTCTTTTGGTGGTATTAAATCACCTCTGCGCTTTTTATTTTTTGTGATATTATTTAAAAAAAAAAGAGCGAAAATTTTGCGAAAAATTGACATTTTCTACTTTGACTGTTAAAAAAATATCCAATATATTCAGTTTTTGTCATATATTTAGGCCAAAATGTATTTAGCTACATGTCGGACAAAAAAATTCTCAATGAGTGTAATTTTAACCACTTTAAGACCGGAAGATTTTACCCCCTTCCTGACCAGGCTATATTTTGCGATTCGGCACTGCATTACTTTAACCACTTGCCGACCGCCGCACGACTATTTACTGCGGCGGTCAGCCCCTCACAGGCAGAGTGACGTAGGCCTGTGAGGGTCTAGGGAGCGAGCGCGCGCTCCCGCTCCCGAGTGGTCACGGACCCCCCCGCGCATGTGACCGGCGGACCCGATGTCCGCTGGTCACTCGGCGATCATCGGTGGAGAGGGAGAAAGTCAGGCGGCTAATGTAAACAAAGCCGCCTGTCATTCTCCCCGGTGTATGAAGGATGATCATACGGTTCTACTATGTAGGACCGTTGATCACTGTTCATACATCTGAAGCCACAGCCAATCACAGTTAGAATCACGCCCCTAGGGACACACATAGCCCCTCCCTCTCAAAAAAGTTAACCCCTTCACTGCCAGTGTAATTTTACAGTAACAGTGCATATTTATAGCACTGATTACTGCAGTAATGTCACTGGTATCCCCAAAAGTGTCAAAAATGTCAGTCAAGGGTCCGATCTGTCCGACGCAATGTCACAAAAAAAAAATCGCAGATCGCCGCCATTACGCGTTAAAAAAAAAAAAAACAACAAAAATGACAAAAATCTTTCCCTTTGTTAGTAAACGCGATAACTTTTGCGCAAACCAATCAAAATACGCTTTTTGCGATTTTTTTTACCAAACATAGGTAGGATAAAACAAATTGGCCGAAAATGTTAAAAAATTTTGATTTTTACATTTTTTTGGGGGGAATTTCATATAAAAAAATGTGAAAAATATTGCTATTTTTGCAAAATTTACGCTCTTTTTTTGTTTATAGCGCAAAAAGTAAAAAAGCGCACAGGTGATCAAATACCACCAAAAGAAAGCTCTGTTTGTAGGAAAAAAAGGACGTCAAATTCGTTTAGGTACAGCGTCGCACGACCGCGCAATTGTCCGTTAAAGTCACGCAGTGCCGAATCGCAAAATACCCCCTGGTCGTTTAGCAGCCAAATCCTCCGGGGCTCAAGTGGTTAAAGTTTCACGCACTGCAGTGATAAGTGCGTCTACCAGTGGTTTTTCATTTGCTGCTGCGACCATGGAGGATTCATCCTTACTATGGGATGGGTCTATGGATGGGATAATAAGCCCCCCCTGGATGGGCCGCGTCCACTGCGGCATCAGGCTAAGAATCAGATGAGACTGGGCAGGGAAAGGTGGGGGGGGACGCTTTCTCCTGGGCCTTTGCCCACACGCCACTTCCACCCGGGACACTAAGGACTGCAGGACCACCGTCAGTGCAACATGGGAAGCTGGGGTTCTGAGGGACCTGCCACCTCCATGAGGGGGTCAGTGAGGGAGACCCTGAGGCTCCATAAGGAAAGGAAGACCTTGCAGTACAAAAATGATCTTTTGGTACCACTAAAGGATACCCCCAAGGCTCAGGGTACCCATCAGCAGA